>NW_007730056.1:209271-209901 GCF_000696425.1 Galeopterus variegatus
TATATAGGATCCGAACTCGTGGCCTCGGCGCTCCCAGTGTCACACTCTACTGAGTGAGCCACGGGGATGGCCCATTGTCAATCTTTTTAATTATAGACGTTCTAATTGGGTGCATAGTGCTATCTCATCACAGTTTTAATATGCATTTTCCTGATGACTAATGATGTTGAGCAACTTTCCATGGTCTTATTGGCTATTCATATATCTTCTTTGTTTAACAGTTTGTTCAAATCTTTTACATGTTTCTTTTTTGGGTCTATGTCTCCTTAATATTGAGTTATAGGAGTTCTCTATATATTTATGAATACAATCCTTTGTCAGATATAACTACTATGAATATTTTCTTTCGGTATGTTGTTTGCCTTTTCATCTTCTTAATAGTATCTTTTGGAAAGAAAATGTTTTTAATTTTGATAAATATCAGTTTATAAATTTTTTCTCTTATGGTTTGTGTTTTTTGTGTCCTAAGAAATCTTTGCCTGCCCAAGGTCAGAAAGATTTTTTCCTATGGTTTCTTCTGCAAGTTTTACACTGTTAGCTTTTACATTTAGGTCTATGATTAATTTTATTTTATTTATTTATTTATTTTAATTATTTTTATTTTGTCAATATACAATGTAGTTGATTATT
>NW_007730057.1:0-661 GCF_000696425.1 Galeopterus variegatus
AATAGTTTTTAGCCACAGTACACTGTAAATTCATACTTAGAAAATGAACTTTTTAGGGCCGGCCCGGTGGCGCACTGCTACAGTGCTCCGCTTGGGAGCGGGTTTGGATCCCACATACAGACCGGTTCCCGCTCACTGACTGAGCGAGGTGTGGGAGCAACACCGAGGGTTGCGATCCCGTTGCCGGTCCCGGTCCAGTACGGGCGCGACACTGAGGGTTGTGATCTGTTGCCGGACATGAAAAAAAAAAGACAAAAAGGAAAAAAAAAAAAAAGAAAATGAACTTTTAAAGAGGAACTGGTAAAGGGACACGAAAATCAACTACATTGTATACTGATAAATTAAAATTTAAAAATACATACATACGTACACACACACACACAAGTGAGTAAATGGGACTCAGGACTCAGGTCTGAGCTAGGGGAAAAAAAAAATGAACTTTTTTCCAGAAAGGTTGTTAAACCAGTACAAAGATACAAAGTTACAGTTAGATAGGGAGACTAAGTTCTGGTGCTCTAGGGTGACAATAGCTAATAATATTGTATTGTATATTTTGAGATAGCCAGAAAAGAGGATCCTGAATGTTCTAAACACAAAGAAATGATAAGTGTTTAGGTAGTAGATATGCTAACTAATCTCATTGGATCATTATACAATATAT
>NW_007730057.1:1936-3159 GCF_000696425.1 Galeopterus variegatus
CTTAAATTTTCTTATATAAAATTATGTAACTAATATAATTCTCATTTTAAAAAATTTAGAAAGAATATACATATTAAAAAGTGAAATGGCATATAGGCAAATTATAAGGATTTTAAAAAATAAAAATAGAATCATGTAATGCAAAAAAAAAGAAAGGAACTATTCATGAACACAATATGGATGAATCTCAATGACGTTATGTTGAGCAAAAGAAGCAGACACAAAAGAGTACATAATGTGTGACTCCATTTATNGACGTTATGTTGAGCAAAAGAAGCAGACACAAAAGAGTACATAATGTGTGACTCCATTTATACGAAAATCTAGAAAGCAGAAGTCTAGTCAACAGAGACAGAAAGCACATCAGTGTTTGCCTGGTGTTGGGGATCAGAGGCAGACATGACATTGAGAAGGGGCACAAGAGAGCTTTCGGGAGTAAAAAATATTCCACATCTTGATTGTCATGGTGGTTACATGGATATACATTTTTAAAACTCAAGTGAACACTTTAAAAAAAAGGATACATTTTATTTTATGTATTTACCTCAATTAAGGTGATTTTTTAAAAAACAAAGTTTTAGAAGTGACCTATTTAGAAAAGGCAAAAAATATCCACACTGTCTTACTGCACTGTTCAGATCATATTAAAGTGTTTACTTCTAAAAACATCTTAAGGGAAACTGAAATTTAATGAAAATTAAGAGGAAGGTAACTTGAATGGTGAGTGTATATGGCAATACAAGCATATATGAGAAATGCTTGAACGTTTAGCTTGGTGACAAAAAAGATAAAATGGGGACATGTAATTGCCCTCACATGTATGAAAAGCTACTTTCTAAGGGAAAGAAATAGACTTCTGGTGGGTGAAAGTTACATACGCACAGATTTTTTCCTCAATATATAGAAGACAGTAATTATTCTAGTTAGAGTTCAGACTAAAAATCAAATTACACTTGTTGATATTTACTGTCTCCCAGATACAATGTAATGTGAGCTTTCTAATAAAGTAGTTATTGAATTCTCATTGCTGAACTCTTCCTGTCAGGCTCACTAGACACAGGATTAGATAGGATGAAAGATTAGATTCCCTCTAAAATCCCTTTTAGTGTATATTTTGTTCCTGTTAATTTCATGATTTCAAACTATTGAACTTTATAGTTGCTGGTGGTACCTTGTCTTTCATATTTCAGTGTATAATAAATGTTTTTTTTGTTTTTTTTTTT
>NW_007730057.1:4438-73364 GCF_000696425.1 Galeopterus variegatus
AAAAAAAAAAAAAAAAAAAAAAAAAAGAAAAGTGTTGACACAGGAAAAGAAAGCTGCTTTTCCTATAAAGGTAACCTGATTAATCAGAACATTAGTGTTTTCCCTGTTAAGAGGAAAAAAAAAACAAAGAAAGACAGGGTTCCCTAATGGTAGGAATGAGAAAAAAAACAAAAACTTAAGGTAGATAGGTACATATGGCTTGTGTACAAGGATACTTCAAAAAGCTTGTGGAAAAACAGAATTGAAAGATATGACAGTCCTGCCATGAACTTTTTGAAGTACCCTCAAATACAAGGGATGTTAATTGCCTCCCTTCACATTTACCCTCCACTTTTCCCACAAGCCACGACTTTCATTTGGCGAACCAAGGGTTCCAAAGAAGTTAACTTCACCCTTGTCTCCTGAGATGGAACACACAATCCACGATACAATAGTTCTGAGGTAGAAATATGATCTACACTTGTGACTCAGGAAAATACACCGACTTTTGTTAGCAATACTGAGACAAGTACTCTTTTTCTCAGTGGAGGTAAATACGGAAATAATAAGCCTTAGGACATACTAAAAGCCATATCAGAATCATAGCCGAGCCATATCAGCCATGTCAGGTAAATACAGAATTAATATCTTTGGACTTTTGAGGTACATAAACTAATGTATTTCATTTGTGACTTAAATACAGTTTAGTCATTTTTTTCAGCTTTTTTAAATTACTGTTTTTTTATTACTTGCAACAAAAACTTCATGCAAAGGAAAATAGACTAGAATGTATGTATTTTGTCAATAAGACAAAAACTGGTTTTGAAAATTTATAGCCAAATCTATAGATTAAAAGAATTCTGGGGTTAATACAGACATAATCTAAGTTTGCATTCATTGAGCATCCATTGAGCATCTTTTATTTCTTCTATGTGGATTTTTCTTATCAGCACTTATTTTAAAACACGTAATTGTTTTTAGATCCATTTCAACTACCTCATCCACATCAGCCCCAGATTCAATGGGTCTGAGCTTTTAATTCTTGACTTGGTGGGATGAAAACAAGAAATTATCATCTCAATTTTCTATCTACCACAATTAACCAGAAGCTGGGTCAAAGAGCCATCAGCTTCTGGATTTCAGGTGGTTAGCTCGTAAAGAATAAAGGAAATGTGAACAACATGAAGGGAGCCTCTGCTCCACAAAGTTTCTCATTATTATTCTTTGACCTTATTCCAGGTCCCAAATAAATTAGAGCACTGAGTATACAAACATAAAACTTCTAACAAACATAAAATTGCTAAAAAAAAAAAAAAAGCTATTATTAAAAGTAAAGGAACCCAGAATTAAAGTAACTCATCATTTTGAATATTTCAGTTAAAAACTACAGAAGAAAAAAATCATAATTAAATACTGGTAAGAAAACACTTAATTGGTCACACTTACCACTTTGGAATTTTGAGAAGCACTGCAGGTTCCAGTCTATATTCCTCTGATAAAAATCTCTGAATAAAGAAGAAATAGGAGGCTGTCTGTTGTAAACTTTAGGTGTAAAATTGCTTCAATTTCATTTTGTCCAAATATCACATGAATGAGAAAAAAAAATTTAAATGCCTGTAGGAGTCTGCAGAAAATTTTTAGCAGGGCAATGTCTAGCCAAATATGGGGGTGGAAGAATGATAAATATCAACAGTTCAGTGCTCTAATATATAATTGACTGTCATCTTAAATGAAAAAGAAATTATGTATTGAGGCTTCACAATAAAGAAATAGAAAGTATAAGAGATTTTCATGCCCTGTAATTCTGTGAATAATTTCTCATCTATACTTGGTATATCTGTAAAATTATATATATAGTACATATATACTGAATTCATCCTGAGCTTTTCTTACAAAAAGGATAATTTTTTTTTTTTGGTCTTTTTGCGTATCTGGCAACGGATCGCAACCCTCAGTGTTGCGCCCGCACCAGACCGGGACCGGCAACGGGATCGCAACCCTCGGTGTTGCACCCGCACGTCACTCAGCCAGTGAGCGGGAACCGGTCTGTATGTGGGATCCGAACCCTCAGTGGGAGCGCCACCACACTCCCAAGCGGCACACTGTAGCAGTGCGCCACCGGGCCGGCCCCAAAAAGGATAATATTGATCTCAACCTAATTTGAAACAAAAACTTCAGATAGAGATCAGAGTTTCGGGCTTGTTTTAGGAAGTAAGATGTTTTAATAAGAAAATTTTGTATGTTTTTTCTTATGATTCCCAGCGCTTTGCAAAAACAAACAAAATACAAACATGATAGGATAAAAGGGTAAAAGGTCATGGGATCACAGGCAAATTTTAAATCTATAAGGTCATATACTTTCTCCAATGAGCCTGAATTACTTTTTTCTAAGAAACAGAATTCATTATTTTTAAATAGACCCAGACATGTAGAAAGACCCTATGACTAAACATGTTTAAATATATAAAATAGCCCTACCTTCCCCGTTCCATATTCCTCCCAAAATGAAACAAAGCTAATTGTTTTCTCCTAAGTAGTGGTAGAATACTTAGAGCCCCTTTACAGTTTCCTCACCACCACCATAATGACTATGAGATATTTCAGTAATTTAATGTGGCACATTATAGTCTATTCATATCACCTGGGGTTTGCTGAGCTTCTTGAATGTGTAAGTTGATGTTTTCTTAATTAAAAATGGGAAATTTTCAACCATTATTTCTTAAATACTTTTAATGACCCATTACCATGCTCTTCTCCATCTGTAACTCCAATTATAAATATGCTAGGCCATTAGGTGTTATCCCTTAAGTCTCTGAATCTCTGTTCATTTTTCTTCTTTTTTTCCAGTCCTTCAGATTGAATAAATTGTGAAATATGCATCAAGTTCATTGGTTTTTCTTAGATAAAACCAATAAATTTTTAATTATAGTTATTGCTCTTTCCAGTTCTAGACTTCCATTTAGCTCTTATCATAGTTTCCATTTCTCTGCCAAGATTTCCTACCTGCTCACTCATGAAGACCATAGTTTGTTTATTTAAGTCCTTGTATGGGTATGCATACATAAGCCTTTTTCAGCTAAATCCAACATCTAGGTCATCTCAAGGTCTGCTTCTATTGACTTTTTTTTTTTTTTATGATTGATCACATTTTTCCTATTTTTTTTTTGCATGTCTAGTAATATTTTATAACATATTGAACATTATGATAATACAGTGTAGAGAACCTGGATTCTGCTATGTTCCTCTGAAGACCTTTGTCCTTAGGCACTACAATTATTGGCTGAACACCCTGAATTTGTTTATTTTTTGTTAAGATAAAGTCGAGGAAAGTCTAAAACAAATTTCTCAAGCTCCTCTAGTTTGGCAAAATCAAACTTCTGTCTCCCCTGCAGATTTTGCTGAGATCTAATTTTAAACTTGTTGTGGTGGATAAAGAGTAAGCCTTACTCTATAATGTGGTCTTTACTCCTGCATGGACTTTTTGATTCTCAGGAGGATTCCTATGATGTTAATAACATCTCTCTACTGTACTTGGGACAGAGCTCTAGAGCCTACCAGGAACCTTAACATGTCTTTCCATTCTCAGATACATTGTAGACACACTCTAGTAAGCTCACAGAGTCTCGCTTGGCATATGTACAGTCCATTCCTCAGATGAGGACTCATGGGAAATGAACATTCAGAATTCTGGACCCCCATTTCTGTGCACCTATTTTCTTTCTGGTGCCCTCCTCCAGATTCCAGTTGCTTCAGCAGCTCTAAATTCTGGTTTCTGCCTTCTTAGCTCAAAGGTGCCACTGTTTCTGCTTAGGCTCCAGGTCCCTGTCAGTCAGGAAAACGTCCCTAGGCAGAGAGCCAAGGCAAATGTGGGGCTCTTCTTATGAATTTGCCTTCTCTCAACGGTCACAGTCTTGCACTGTCTGTTGTCCAATGCCTGAAACCAGTTGCCTCATATATTTCGTTCAGTTGTATCATTGTTTATGGCAGGAGGGTTAATTAAGTACCAGTTACTCCCTCAAAGCCAGTAGCAGATGCTCTTGCCTACATTATTTTAAACTATTCTCATTTTTTCTCATTCTCTCAATTTATATTTCTCCTCTCACCATCTCCAATTTGTGTAATTTATGAGTTGAATGCACATATAGTGCTAAATAATTTTGATAAAATATCTAAGAACTTTAAGATCTTATGATGGAAATAGAACACTTTGAAAATATTAAAATTATTATGTTTTATAGAGTTTCTGAAGTTTAAGCAAGAATTTTAAATTTAAGAGTCTTTCCTCCCATACTTATTTCCCTTTTTCATGAACAATAATAAGTAGAACATCAGCAATATCTTGATATCATACTGCCTTTCATATTCCTTTCTTTGCTAAAATATGTCTGCTTATTTTTGTTCAAGTAAAAATAAAAAGAACAGAAAAATGAAACAACCTCAAATTTAAGAATTCCCCTCATTTCCAAATTTCTGAAATTGGTCTAATCTTACTACCATACAACCATCAGAAGTAAAAAGATCTTCCTAGCTATATTTAAAGACTGTGGAAATATCTACCTGTTCCCAAACAAACCACAAGAGATTTAAACGAGAAATCAAAGTAGACGTAATAAAGTTTAAAATTTTTTAAAAATATTTACATGAAATGGATAGTCCCACAAATAAAGTATAATTTTCAACAGAGAAAGGGCATTTAAGAGAATAAAATGTTTTGAACTGGCAAATCACTGTTGTCTTAATTTTAGTCTCAGTTTCTTCACAAATAAGATAGACAAATAAACATAAGCTCTGGCAACCTCCAAAGTACTATTGTCATCAAATGAAAAACTGTACCTCAAAAGCACTTGGCAATTTTTTTTAAATAAAGTAAGTAAACTTATACTATTATTGTTATTCTTTTTTTTCATCACAGTGACAGCAACAGTCTTTAACCTCCTAAGCCTGCTCTCCAGTTTTCCATAATTATATCAGTCACAAAGTCTGACTCATTCTTTTGAATTTGTAAATATGTTTTATATATCAGACTTCAAGATATTTCATTTGGATTACAGGCTAACAAATATTTTAAACCACTGCTTTTTGGAACAGTTCAAACACTGCCTATTCCATAAAGCTTTTCACAATCAAACAAGTAAAAATCAATCTCTGTCATGCATTCCAAGCAACTTTATAGTCTAGAACAAAGGGCTGCACACTTACTCAGGAAAAGGCCAAATAGTGAATATTTTAGGCTTTGTGGCCATAGAGTCTCGGTCACAGCTACTCAAATCTGCCATTGTTGTGTGAAAGCAGCCATACATAGAAACTATGTAAACAAATGGGCAGGGCTGCCTCAATAAAACACTATTTACAAAAACAGGCTGCCAGCTGCATTTATCCTGAAGGCTATAGTTTGCCAACCCCTGCTCTAGAATAGTGCTTCTCAATCTTTACTATGGATACTAATCACACGGCGATCTTAATCTTAATCAGATTCTGATTTGGTAGGTCTGGGGGACCTACGAGTCTGTACTTCTAACAATCTCCCAGTTGATTGATGCTGATGCTGTTCAGGGTATCATATTTTTGAATAGCAAGTTTCTGATAAGCTCCATCAGAAGAGAGACTCAATCTCACTATTTATTGTGTAGCCTCAGTGCCTAGAACTGTGCCTGACTCATAAAAAACTCTCAGTAAATATTTGTTTAAGAAATGAATGAATAAACAAGGAATAAGCTTCTAATACAATGTCATTCTCTGCCTTATATCATTGTGAAGTGTGTCACCCTTTATGGCATTCATCCTTCTTTATGCTCATCTTAGAATTTAAGCTTACCAAATCTAGCAGTCTCTAACTGCATTTTCTAGTAAATGTTACTGAATTAAACCACAGTCACAGTCCATGTAAACAGTACAAAAGCTAGTTGTTGACAAATTCACCACAACAATCATCTTTTATTTCCTTAAGCATTCCCTGTTCCTTATTCTTCAAGGCCTTTGGACATACTACTTTCCCTGATAAAACATCCTTCCCAAATCCTTCAAGTCTAACATAAGCATCACCTCTTCAGAAAAAAGTGTAGTCAGTGAGTGTACTTACCCTCTCCTCACCCTCCTTCCCTACTCCAAATGTGGTTCTTTATCTCAACTCTATATGTCTTCTTCAAAGCATTTACAGCATTTTTTTTTCCTTTTTGTCTTTTTTCGTGACTGGCAACGGATCGCAACCCTCAGTGTCACTAGCATTTTTTTTTCCTTTTTGTCTTTTTTTCGTGACTGGCAACGGATCGCAACCCTCAGTGTCACGCCCGCACCGGACCGGGACCGGCAACGGAATCGCAACCCTCGGTGTTGCACCCGCACCTTGCTCAGCCAGTGAGTGGCCGGTCTGTATGTGGGATCCGAACCCTCGGCGGGAGCGCCGCTGTGCTCCCACGCAGCGCACTGTAGCAGTGCGCCACCGGGCCGGCCCCATTTACAGCATTTTATAACTATTTTATTTACTCGTATGTTGACTTTTTACAGTTCCTTTTACCTTACTAGAATGTAAGGTCAAGAACTACATTTACCTCATTCACCACTGAATCTCTACCAATTAGCACAGTTCATTACACATGCAGGTACAGATATATTATTAATTGATTGAATGAACAATTGTTTATGTTCATAGAGAACTTCTTTTGTTGCCCTATTTTACAATGCAGTTACCTCTTAAGATATCTACCCAGCTTAAAAACACTGACTTTTATCTTAATGGGGCTGCAGTAGCCAAAGTTGTATGACGCTGCCCTCTCAGCAATAGTTGATTAGATCTGACCCAAGTTGGTCTACATTCTCTCTTTGGATTTTTGGAACTGGAACTGAGACTCTAGTCTCTATATCTATGCTGGTTACTCTAACTGATTAACTAAATTGTGGTGGTGGGTAACTATATTTGGTCATGTGCATCTGAAAGCACTGAAAAGTAAATTTATAAAGTGTGAAGAAAGAAACATGTAGATAGAAGCAAGCATAAAAGATGAGGAGAGTACTACATAAGTTCCTAATAGCTTTACTGATAGCAAATCCCAAATCCTCATGAAGCCAAGTTGTTCCTCAGGATTTTAGGAGATATCTCAATATCCTTCCACAGTTCTGTTTTCAGATAGGTTGAAATGAGATATTCACAACCAAGGAATATTAAAGACAGTACTTTTCTAACTAAATATGTCCAGTTTATAAAAACCATATAGAAGCAAAAATATATCCATCAGAGAACGTAAAGAGAACAGAAGCTAACAGTTGATCCTAAAAAAGGTCATCCAATTACCAACTACAACATCCATATAATTTTCATATGTAAGCATTATAGCAAATGCAAAATTAGCAAGCAATGTTTTTTAGGACTGACAAAATAACCCCTCTAAGTCCCTAGGCAAAAACACTTAGAAAACATGAGGCATTCAGGCTTTGAGAATTTGACCAAATAAGTCTATATCTATCTTTAAATAAATTGGAACTCACACAGGAGAACAATCAGGATGCTTAAAGGGTCTAGAAGCCATGAGAAAAGCAGTATAAAAAGAAATAAAAGAAGGTAGAAAAAGAAAAATGGGAACAAAGAACAGATGGGACAATGAAGAAATAACGATATGACAGACTTAAAACAAAACATATTGACAATCATAGTTAGTAAATGTAAATGATCTAATCACTCCACTTAAAAAGCAGAGATTAACAGACTCCTAAAAAAGCAAGACACAACATGCTGCCTTTGAGAAATGTACAATAAATATAGACACATATAGGTTAAAAACAAAAAGACAGAAAAAGATACACTGTACTAACATTAGTCAACAAAAACCGAGAATAGCTCTATTAATATAAGAAAAAAGTTGATTTGAGAACAGAACTGTGACCAACGATACAGAGGTTAATTTTAAAAATTAATGAAAGGAAAATATTGCACTTTGAATTGGTTAATTACCATGAATCCTTCTGCAAAGTGCTCCTGCTTACAAAATTAAGCCAGCTTTAGCTGGCACACTGCCCTAATATTCATGGAGACTAGACTATAGGCTCCACTGTACTCAGGAGACATTTAGTTTTTGGCATCATTCTTCAGCTTACAAATCATCAGTACTAACCACTATAGACATTCAACTGTCTGAAGTAAACAGGGCAGAAAGCACCTGCATTTAACAGGGATGTACCACATTCCACTTTGAAATTTTAAGAGTTAGACTTAGAATACAGAATGAAAATGAATACCCTGATTTCCGTATCTTCCAGAAAGTAGAACTACTTTAACAAAAATCCTCTGGTAACAAAGCTACTTCAAGGAAATCCTCTAGGAACAAAGCAACTTTAAGCAAGGAGGAACTTGGAGAAGTTCTTTTTTCTCAGCTATAGGCCAGCGTTAATGAAGCTATTTCAGGAATAGACCCCTTGGGAGTCTACACACAGATCGCACACCTCCCCATTTTCTTGGATTTGGGATAGATAGGTGGTGATTTGCCTATTTCAAAATCTGATAAAGTGACCACAGCATTTATTCAAGCCTAACCCCATCTGTTTCTCCCTTCTCCACGTAATTCTCTTCCCTACAAAAATTACAAGGCCTGGAATGACCTCTCTTCACGTTGGATGATATATTGAACATATTTCCTTAAAACTGGATAGAAAAATTTTTTCAACTTTTTGAAAACTATTATCCACCAATCTTTGTATTTGAGAAAGAAAGGGTAGAGAGATAGAGATGGAAAAAACTGATGATTTATCTCTCTTCCTTTTCTTCTCTCTCTATATAAAATGGAATAAAAGATCCTTATCAAGATAGATAAATACTGATAAACCTAGGAATGGAAGCTGACTTCTCCAAGATGTTCTCCATATAATCATAAGTAAGCATCCCAGGCTCCAATGTGTTGCCTCCTCGAAGATAGTCTTGCATCCATCAGAGAACGTAAAGAGAACAGAAGCTAACAGTTGATCCTAAAAAAGGTCATCCAATTACCAACTACAACATCCATATAATTTTCATATGTAAGCATTATAGCAAATGCAAAATTAGCAAGCAATGTTTTTTAGGACTGACAAAATAACCCCTCTAAGTCCCTAGGCAAAAACACTTAGAAAACATGAGGCATTCAGGCTTTGAGAATTTGACCAAATAAGTCTATATCTATCTTTAAATAAATTGGAACTCACACAGGAGAACAATCAGGATGCTTAAAGGGTCTAGAAGCCATGAGAAAAGCAGTATAAAAAGAAATAAAAGAAGGTAGAAAAAGAAAAATGGGAACAAAGAACAGATGGGACAATGAAGAAATAACGATATGACAGACTTAAAACAAAACATATTGACAATCATAGTTAGTAAATGTAAATGATCTAATCACTCCACTTAAAAAGCAGAGATTAACAGACTCCTAAAAAAGCAAGACACAACATGCTGCCTTTGAGAAATGTACAATAAATATAGACACATATAGGTTAAAAACAAAAAGACAGAAAAAGATACACTGTACTAACATTAGTCAACAAAAACCGAGAATAGCTCTATTAATATAAGAAAAAAGTTGATTTGAGAACAGAACTGTGACCAACGATACAGAGGTTAATTTCATAATGGTAAAATGTCAATTCATCAAGAAGACATAATAATCCTAAATGTTTATATACCTAATAACAGAGCTTCAAAATACATGAAGCAAAACTGATCAATAGCAAGGTATACAATATTCCAGTCATAAAACAAATCTCAAATTTAAAAGACGTCAAGATATATAAAGTATGTTATCTGCTCAAAACTGAACTAAATCAGAAAACAATAACAGAGGCCGGCCCGGTGGCGCACTGCTACAGTGCGCCGCTTGGGAGCGCGGCGGCGCTCCCACCGAGGGTTCGGATCCCACATACAGACCGGTTCCCACTCACTGGCTGAGCGAGGTGCGGGCGCAACACTGAGGGTTGCGATCCCGTTGCCGGTCCCAGTCCGGTACAGGCACGACACTGAGGGTTGCGATCCGTTGCCGGACACGAAAAAAGACAAAAAAAGGAAAAAAAAGAAAACAATAACAGAAAGATCTCTGAAAAGTCCCCTACTATTCTGGAACTAAGTAAGACACTTCTAAATAACCAAAGGTCAAAGAAGAAACCAAAAGGGAAATTAGAAAGTATTTTAAACTGAATGGAAATGAAAACACATCATATCAAAATTTGTGGAATGCAACTAAATCAGTCCTTAGAGGAAAATTTATGGTACTAAATATCTTTATTAGAAAAGAAGAAAGGTCTCAACTCAAGGACCTCACCTTCTACCCTAAGAAATGAGACAAAAAGAGCAAATCAGCCTAAAGTAAGCAGAAGAGAAGAAATAAAAATTACAGCATAATCCAATAAACAGAAAATTGGAAAAAAGGAAAAAAATCAATGAAAACAAAATCTCATTATTTGAAATGGTAAATAAAATTGATAAGCCTCTAGACAGACTGATCAGAAATTAAAATAAAATACATAAATTGGTAATTTCAGGAATGAGAGGTGACATCACTACAGAATCTACAGATGTTATGAGAATATTATAACAATTTTATGCCAATAAATTTGACAATTTTGAAGAAATGATCAATTCCTTGAAAGATTCAAATTAGCTAAGCTCTCAAGAAGAAACAAATAATGTCAATATGCTTATATCTATGTTAAAAATTGAATTTGTAGTTAAAAAAAATCTTCCCAGAAGAAAAACTCCAGCCTCAGATGGCTTCACTGGTGAATTCTATCAAACATTTAAAGAAGAAACAATACTAACAATTTTCCTAAATGTTGCAGAGGAGAGAACACTTTCCAACTTATACTGTACCATAAGACCAGCATTACTGAAACAAAAATAGAGATAGATATTACAAAAGGAAACCATACACCAATATTCCTCATGTACATAAATGTAAAATTCCTAAAAAGTTGAATGTAACAAAATCTATAAAGAATAATACATCAAGACTAAATAGGGTCAATCTCAGGATTTCAAAGCTAGTTTAGGGTTTCAAGCTTGGTTTAAATGTAATTCACTACATTAAGAAACTAAAAAAGGTAAACTTAATGACCATCTAAACAGCAACCTAAAAAGTATTTGACAATGAAAAAACAAGCAGACTAAGATCTGCAAAGCACATACAATGAAGAACATATATCCATAATGTAGATAAAGAACTCTCAAACCTCAATAATAAAACAAACAACCTGATTAAAAATAGGTAAAAGATTTGGAGACCAGAGAAGATATAAAGATGACAAATAAGTGCACATGAAAATATGGTCAATATCATTAACCGTTAGGATGATGTAAATTAATACCACAAAGAGAAATCACGATACACCCATCAGAATGGCTAAAATTTAGAAGACTGACCATATCAAGTGGTGATAAGAATGTAGAGGAACTGGATCTCTCATACATTGCTGGTGGAAATGTAAAATGGTGCAAGCAGGATGAAAAACAGGTTGGGAGTTTCTTAAAAATTTAAAAATATACCTACCATATGATCTAACCATTCTAATCCAAAGTATTTACCCAGAAGAAATTAAAGAATTTGTCCAAAGTCATGTACATCAATAGCCATTATTATGGCTTTAATCATAATAGACCCAACCGTCCATCAATAGGTGAACGGATAAACTAATTGTGGTATACCCACATGATGGAACACTACTCATCCATGAAATGGAATGAATTATTGTTACAGGCAACAATATGGATGAATCTCAAGATAATCATGCTGAGTGAAAGAAGTCAGACAAAAAGAATAAATACTGTATGATTTCATTTATATAAAGTTCTAGGAAATGTAAACTAATCTACAGTGACGGAAAACAGATGAGTGATGACAGCTATGGGAATGAGATAATGGGATCAGGCTTGGTGGGGCAGAGAGGGGCAGGAGAAAGAATATAAAGGGTTACAGGGAAACTTTCAGGGTGATAGTATATTCACTATCTTGATTGTAGTTATGGTTTCATGGATATATACTATATCAAAACTGGTCAGATTGTACACTTTAATATGTGCTGTTCACTGTATGTCACATATGCCTTAACAAAGCTGTTTTTTTTTTTAATCAACAACCACAAAACCTGAAAAACCTGGGAATACACTAAACATGTAAGAAGCCTCAAAAAAGGTATGATGGCTTTTGGCAAACAGCTGATGATGTAACAAGTAAAATAATACCGATTATATTGGGTATATCGATTTCAGGAGAGAATTACTACCCAGAGAGTAGAAATTAAAAGGAAGCTGCATCAGATTGCTAATATGTAACAAGTAAAATAATACCGATTATATTGGGTATATCGACTTCAGGAGAGAATTACTACCCAGAGAGTAGAAATTAAAAGGAAGCTGCATCAGATTGCTAATAGAATATTCTGACAATTGGAGCTGTCTAAACAGGGAATGGACTGCTTTGTAAGGTAAAATGCTCTCTCACTTACAGAAAGAGTTTAAGCAGAAGCTCAACTAATAACCTGTTAAACAAGGTACTAGAAAAAATTCCAGAAGACTGCGGTAGTTAGAAAAATGAAAACAAATAGTTTGCACTTAGGGACAAAGTTATTTAATCATATTCACCAAAGTTTAAAGGCATCAATACCAAACATTTTGAAAGTTTTAAAGTATTTGAAACCATAGGAGCAAGGTTAATGAACCCACTTGTCAATCTTCAACTGGGCTATGTTTCACATAGGGAAAGCAATAAAGAAGGCTTCAAAGATAAAGATAGTTTTATAATGGGTATTTGTCTTTTTGTGTTTTTCATATGGTAAACTACTATAAATTTTTTGAAAGAGATTTACTATGCAATTCTAAGTGTTTAGAATTCAATAACCAATAATTAGTACCAATACGACAGAAATACGAAGAATTGTTAGAGTCTATTGTGAACAACTACATGCCAACAAATTTGAAAACCTGGAGGAAATGGATAAATTTCTGGACACATACAAACTAACAAGACTGAACCAAGAAGAAACAAATCCTGAACAGACCAACAATGACCAAAGAGACTGAAGCAGTAATCAACAGTATCCCAACAAAGAGAAGCTCAGGACCAGATGGTTTCACTGCTGAATTCTACCAAACCTTTAAAGAGGAATTAATGCCAATCCTTTTCAAACTATTCCAAAAAACTGAAACAGAGGCCATTTTCCCAAACTTATTCTATGAGGCTAGCATCACCCTGATACCCAAATCAGAGACACAACAAAAAAAGAAAACTACAGGCAATTTCCTTGATGAACATAGATGCAAAATCCTCAACAAAATATTAGCAAACAGAATACAACAGCACATCAGAAAGATTACACAACATGATCAAGTGGGATTCATCCCAGGGATGCAAGAATTGTTCAAGATATGCAAATGAATAAATATGACACACCACATCGACAAAATTCAGGACAAAAAACATGTGATTATCTAAACAGATTCAGAAAAAGCATTTGACAAATTTTAACATCCCTTCATGATAAAGACTCTCAAATTAGGTACACAAGGAAAATATCTCAACACAATAAAAGCATACAACAAACCCACCACCAATATCATCCTGAATGGGGAAGATAAGGATACCCACTCTTACCACTCCTATTTAACATAGTATTGGAAGTACTAGTCACAGCAATCAGGCAAGAGAAAGAAATAAGGGGCATCCAGATTTGAAAAGACTAAGTCTAATTGTCCCTGTTTGCAGATGACATGGTCCTACATATAGAAAAACCTAAAGACACTACCAAAAAACTCTTAAAGATGATAAATGATTTCAGGAAATTTGCAGGATACAAAATTAATATACGAAACTCAGTAGCCTTTTTATACTCCAACAACAAAGTAGCAGAAAAAGAAATCAAGAAAGCTAGCCTATTTACAATAGTCACCAAAAAAAAAAAAATACCTAGGAATAAATTTAACCAAGGAGGTGAAAGATCTTTACAATGAGAATTACAAATCACTGCTGAAAGAAATTAAAGACACAAAAAGATGGAAAGACATCCCATGCTCCTGGATTGGAAGAATTAATGTGAAAATGTCCATACTACCTAAAGTGATCCACAGATTCAGTGTAATCCCCAACAAAATACCAATGACATTCTTCATAGAAATAGAAGAAACAATCTTAATATTCATATGGAACAACAAAAGACCCCAAATAGCCAAAACAATACTGAGCAAAAAATAAATAAATCAGAAGGCATTACACTACCTGACTTCTAATTATACTGCAAAGCAATAGGAACAAAAATAGCATGGTATTGACATAAAAACAGATACTCAGACCAATGGAACAGAACAGAAAACCCAGAAATCAATCCACATATTTAGAGCCAGCTGATCTTTGACAAAGGCACTAAGACTATACATTAGGGCAAGGACAACTTCTTCAATAAATGGTGCTAGGAAAACTGGATATCTATGTGTAGAAGAATGAAACTAGACCCATACCTCTTCCCGTATACCAAAATCAATTCAAAATGGGTTAAAAACTTAAATATAAGACCTGAAAGTATAAAACTTCTACAGGAAAACACAGGGGAAACACTACAGGATGCAGGACTGGGCAAAGACTTTATGAATAAGATCTTAAAAGCACAGGCAACAAAAGAAATAAACAAATGGGATTATACCAAACTGAGAAGCTTCTACACAGCTAAAGAAACAACCAACAAAGTGAAAATACGGGAAAACATATTTGCAAACTACACATCCAACAAGGGATTAATGTCCATAATATACAAGGAACTCGAACAACTTAACAGTAAAATAACAAATATTTTGATTAAAAAATAGGCAAAGGAGATGAACAGACATTTCTCAAAGGAAGACATACAAATGCCCAACAGGTATGTGAAAAAAATGTTCAACATCACTAAGCATCAGGGAAATGCAAATCAAAACCACACTGAGATATCAACTCACTCCAGTTAGACTGGCTATTATCAAAAAGACAGAGAATAACAAATTCTGGAAGGGATGCAGAGAAAGGGGAACCCTTATACATTGTTGACGGGACTGTAAATTAGTTATTTAAATATTTCAAAATAGCTATTATCCCCATTTTACAGACGAAAAATCTTAGGCTGAGGAAAGTTAAGTGTATCTTCAGATTGATCCAGTTAGACTGGCTATTATCAAAAAGACAGAGAATAACAAATTCTGGAAGGGATGCAGAGAAAGGGGAACCCTTATACATTGTTGACAGGACTGTAAATTAGTTATTTAAATATTTCAAAATAGCTACTATCCCCATTTTACAGACGAAAAATCTTAGGCTGAGGAAAGTTAAGTGTATCTTCAGATTGAAGATCTTAAGTCAAGTCTATCTGGCTCCTTAACCCAAAGATAAAATATTGCCTTCTAGTTCACTGAAGAAATGGGGCCATCTAATGATCACTGCATATAGTCTCAGAACTTCTCCAAATATTTCCAGTAATCCCAACCAATTTATTTTTTAAAAAATACAAATTTTCTTATGTTGCTTATTCAGCTTCAGTTCCTTCAGTGTCTTGTAATTCCTTACAGGTAAAGTCTAAAGTAGTCAACAAGGTGGATAGCAGACCTTCCTGCCTACTTTTCCAGCATCACTTCCAATTATTTCTCCTGTATATTCCAGATATACTAAAATATTTTTAAGTCCTTTAAAAATCTAGTGCATTTGTACTGTTATCACTTTTCTGCATGTTCTTCTTATATCTGGTCTGATGGATAAACTTTTATCCTTCCAGAATCAGTTTAAATATCCTTTTCTCTGTTGAACTTTTCTCTAATATCCCAGCCAAAATTAGATATACCTTCTTTCACATGTACAATACTCTATTCATACTGACAGTTATTTATTTGTGAGTTTGTTTCCTGCAAAAACATCTTCTCAAAGACAGTCACTCATTCTTGTACCTCCAATGCCTAAGCCCCATGCTTATATATGGGAAAAGGTTAATAAATGCATATTGACTGAATAGATGGATGATGAACAAGTGAATCAATAGGCAAACAAATGGATATACTAAACAGTGTCTGAAATCAAGGGTTTTTTGAGGGGTACAGTTGTCTCTCAGTATCCATATGGGATTGGTTCCATGACCCCCTGAAAATACTAAAACCCACAGATGCTCAAGTCCGGTACATAAAATGGCATAGTATATGTATATAGCCTATGCACATCCTCTCATATACTTTAAATCATTTCTAGATTACTTATAATACCTAACACAATATTAATGCTATGTAACTAGTGATTATACTGTATTTTTTATTATTTTTATTGTTGTATCTTTTTTTTTCCAAATAGTTTTGATCCCCAGTTGGCTGAGTCTGTGGATGCAGAACCCACAGATACAAAGGGCGTACTGTATATAAAAGAAATAGTACTGTGTATGACAGAGATATACTAGTTGCCACAAATATAACACACACTACACCTTACTAATTCCATATGATTTCATCCTAAATCGTCTTAATTGAAGCAACTATTATCCAGAATTCTTGATTGTGTGGTCCTATTAAAAAAGTTTATTTAACCAAAATAAGGGTAATATATAATTTGATGCAAAAATTAATTCTCAAGACTGTAAATTGGTTGGAAAACAGATCTGTGAACTAGTCTGATTACTTGTCAAGAAGAAAGCCAGAGGAATAGTCTTTTTGTGACCTCCTCCCACAAACAAAACTATTCACAGATTTTACTGTTTCAAAACGTAACCTTGTTTAGTGCTCTCCTCCTGCAGATAATGAGACATTTAAAGAAAATCCCTCCCACCATTTAAAATTTCAGGCTCCTTTCCTCCTCAATTCTTTATGATTTTAAATTAAAATATTTTTATGCCTGACAAATATATGTTTGATTAATTTCCCAAAAATCAGTCATAATATAACTGGGGTAATATATGGTATATTATTGTTTTAGGGGCTTCTTTTATCATCTTATTCTCTTGCCCAGACTTGATATGGAAAAATCTTGGTTCTTACTAAACACTGCTATTTTAAGTCAAAATCAGGCTAGAACTAATATTTTTTAATGCAAAATAAGTTGGAACAAAAAAAGTCAAGAAGCTTTGAGAACCATTCTCAGCTAATAGAAAAACTACTTTAATTACATGAGAAATGTTCTAAAGCAATCTTCTGGGTGAAAACAAAGCATTACCTATTCATTGAGGAAAATGCCTTCCCTAAAGAAGTATTCACATGTCAGAAGCCCTTAGTCTATGAAATTAATGCCTTATACATGTAGGTAAGAAAAAAAAAAGTTCACACCTTGGTAATTTTCTTCTAAAATGCTGCCTCATTATAGCAATAACATTTTGATTTATGCTAGAAAGAGTTTCTTGCTGAAGAACTAAAATGTCTTTTAAAAAACACACAGGAAAAAAAACTGAAATGCTCTATAGAATAACGTACTCAAACAGTCTATGGCAGTGGACTTTACTTCAAAAGGACAAAAGAAGCAGCAATTTTAAACCACATTAAGTATAATCATTTTTTTTCCTGAAACAAGACAGTAAAATGGAAATAACAACTGAATAATTTCCGAGCCCAGCAATGCAAAGTGTGGGAACCGCAGAATAAACAGACAAAAATAAAAAGTTTGGGCTAAGGCATACATTAAACAAAAGGAGATTATTTCCCAAAAACTGGTATAATTTTCTCAGATTAGCCTGGGAACACAGGATATGTAATTTGTTTTGATTTTTTCCATTACCATCTTCAAATTTGTTCCTGCATTTCCTTTTATAAATACCGAGGTTAACATAAGGAGGTAACTAATCTTTTAACTTATCACATTGTGATCTTTCAAGGGAAACATATCAGTTAATTCAACTTCTAGCTCCTCTAAACATTTCTTGTGTCTCCTGTATGAGAAGATAATATTCCATAAAAGGAAAGGACATCATGCATGAATTAAGTAAGAAAGGTTCATGAGTAAACTGGAATCTAATTACATACACATACTGCCCTACAGGTGGCTATAAATTCAAAAATCTCTGAAATCTTGTCTTTAAAGGTTAGCAGTGCTTTTTAATTATGCTAAAAGTCCCTTGTCTGCTTGATCTCTCATGAACGATTTTAATCAAGCAAGCCTAATACACTCAGTCTCACAGACAACTTAACAGAGCTCTCAACTATGAGCTAATGGGAAGACAAGGAATCAGAAGCATTTGTATTAAAAGGAAAAAATGGCTAGCCTAGAGATTTGGCCAGCAATAAAGCAAGATTAAGTCATGCTTTTCCCTCACTTAGCCTACTTAACTTCAAGAACTACAGACATATAATTAATTTGCTCTTGAGATTTACTCTGTAAACATAAACACACCACTTTAAAAACATCACATTCTTAACAATTCACAGTGGTTTTGGTTATTCTCCTTCCTATTCACAAGTGGACTAATATACTAACAAACATTTGTCAGAGTCTAAGAATAACCCCTGAAAACTCTACTCTCCAAAAAAAGTCAGTCAAAAATCACCCTCTGAACTCTATAGGGATCCTGACAAAGGAACCTATTGAAAGTGAATGTTAAATGGTAATTAAAAAGACGAAATAACCCATCTCCGTGTTCACCATATGGAGAGAGCTACATCAGCTATCACCACCATGAGTCCTCTGTCCATTTGAAGGCTCTCCCAACACACAGCAGCCTATCATAACCCACATTTTCAACTGCTCTAAGCTACCTAAACCTAAATGTCACCATTTTAAATCCTTTCATTTAACCAGTTCAACCCAGAAACTCCAAAAAAGTATTGAGGGTTGCCCCAAGCCCTAAGAGTTTGCACCTATGCTACAGCTAGTTGGTTTTGTCTATCTGTCTTAATCCCCAAACTACTTAGAAATTAAAAATGATATCCTGGTCTGAGTTTACCTCCAATTAGTTACTATGTTGTTTGCAGCATGTTCTCAACCCCTGCTGTGCTTGTTTTCTTCACCTATAAAAATGTAACTAATAACACCCTCCCTTCAAAGAGTTGATGTAAGAATTAGATGACATAATACATGGGAGCTCAGCATCTAGCACTCTGTGTACACAATAAATTTAAGTTTCCTTCTGTTGGTCCCAGATCTCTGTTGCCTGGCTCTTTAAACATAGGCTTCAACATTTCCACTGAACCCCAAATGAGATGCTCAGTTTCTCACATTCTCCTGGCATCTTTGCCAGCCTCAGAACTCACCAGCAACCCTTACCAAGAACCTCTCCTTTATTTCCCCATCTCTACCCGGCTCCGTCCCTCTTGAGGCTTTCCAGCTATTTTCATTCTAGGGCTCCCTGGGCATCTCTGCATCACAGTTTTTCTATGCACTGAGTCACGTTTGCTTATTCATTAGTGATTACTTCATTTACTTTTGCTTCAGTTTTTACCTGCCTGGTTCTTTTCCTCATTAGTGCTGAGCTTCTTACTAATTGCAATTGTACACTATCAGTTTATTCCATACTTTTCTATTTACACTGATTTAAAAGACTATTCGTTAAAGTTAAACTACGAGACAGAACATTAAAATATAGTAAAGACAAACAGAGGTGAAAATAGCCCAGGAAAAAAACATTTGGTTAATTCTTTGAAAATCGTTTTGCTTTTTACACTTTATGCATTCACCTATCACATCCTGTGATTCTATTGACCTGGTTGCTTGATGAGCTGTAAAAATTCAACTTGCTTATTGAAATAGTAGGCTCTAAAGAATAAAAGGGAATACTTGTCTAGCAAGGCAGGGCAAAAAAAAAAGCTTTCAAAAATGTGCTTGAGTATTACTAAGATTGCAAATACACACATACAAATCCCTGTAAAACCTCTAAAAAAGAGCTGTCTGATCTATCTACAAATACCCCAGATAAAAAAATCTCAATTCTACAGTCAGAAAGGCAAGATCTGTAGTAGGGAATGTTCCTCTGGAACAACACAAATCAGTTAGGACCACTGACCAGATATTTTAACTATGCTCAAAGGTCATTGTTTTCTCTTTTTTATTATTTTCTGGTTTTCCCTTACTTTAAGAAAATATTTTCTCCCAATTCTCTGTCGGATACACAAATTTAAAATGCTTATAATGATGCAAAAGAAAGTATTATTCTTTACATAAATATGAATTACATGTCTTTCATAGATTCCATGCTTGTTAATTTTCCTAATGGAGTATAAAATCTTTCCAGTATCCCAGAGTTAATCCCAATCTGTTTCAAATTACCTTGTTTTGAAGTTTTGCCTCAGGTTTTCTGGTCAAGGGCACCAAAAAAATATATCAAATAAAGAGACATCAAGGGCAGATTTTTTTAAAAAAAAAAAAAAAAGAAAGAAAGAAAAGTAACACAATGGAGGAATAAAATTTCTTACAATTTTTCCCTTAAAAATTCTTAGGATCATTCCATTTGATTTACTCAGGCAAAGTGCATATTCAAGAAACACTGAATAAATTATTGCAATAACCTGATTTAGTAATACCTGGAAAAATGGCTAAAATTTTCTTTTCTACTCAATATTTAGTTTTAAAAGAGCTACAATTACATTCGGCACCCAAATCTTGGTTTCTAACTATTAACCAGGGAAAGAAACTGGGCTCCTTGGAATAATTATGGCTGATTCTAGAAGAGGAGCAGGAAATACACAAGGTGAATCTGAAGCATCCTGCACTGCCAGAAAGAAGGTGCTAAGAAAGAAAATAAATAAAAGAAAAACACAACAAAGAGACACAGGAGCCACCTAAAAAAACTTCCACTGGCCAAAACTGGAACAATTTGAACAATAAAATAAAGTAGTATTGGATTCTAAATCAATAATCATATAATTCATGGGTCCATGCTAATATAAGTAAATGAATGAATAAGTAAATAAATAGGGAAGAGAGACAAATCTCATGTGGAGAAGTATTCCAAATAATTTATGTAGACACTCCATCCTCAAGGAGGTGGAACACAACTTCCCACACCCTAACTATCTTCCTTCCAAAGAGTACAGCATGGAAAGGCAGAATAACAAGTAACTTTATAGTGGAGAAACCTGTTACTAATAGGGGAAACTAGTTGTGGGGTATATGGGAACTTCTGTGTATTGTCTTCACAAGCTTTCTGTAAATCTATTCTAAAATTTAAAAATGTATTTTAAAAGTTAAAAAAAAAACCTCTATTGTCTTTGGCTTTTACAAGTTTGCTACCTAGCTTACTTGTAGAAACTCTTAGTCAATTTTAGACCACTTCAGTTACACAATTCTTCACAACACTCTCAAACCCAGAGATCACATGTGCTACAGCAGAATGAAAAAATGAGAGGCATAGTCCTAAATCTAACTTCTGCTCTACCTACAACTATCTATGTGACTTAAATAACCAATTTCCTCATCTATAAATGGGGCAAGCCTGCTGAGAGGGCTTTCTGTTACCCCTTTCTGTGGAGGGGTGCTAATGCTGATGGTCTACCTGTAGTGGCTCATCTGCATCCAGTTCCAGCCTTCCCTAGCTTGCCCTACTCGGGGGTCAACCCAGTGCCAGATGGGTTTCCAGTCTGTTTCTTTGGAATTGATTCTGAAATGTCAATTTAAAAAAATAAATAAATTCATGTTAATACTATCTTTGGAAGAATATCCAGAAATTAGATACAATGGTTGCCTCTGTGCAGTGATAAGGAGGCTAGAGTGGGAAGGATCCATGCTTACCTCTCTGTATAGACTCTTGGACTATCTGAATAATTTCTTACTATGTATATGCATTAGCTATTTTAAAACATCATAAAAGCAGTAACATAAAATCCATTATTACTTGGGGATTACTATAGGCTTCTGATTTCAAACTTTGTATCTACTATCTGTGTGTTATCTATCTTTAATATAGTGCCATAACAAGAAGCAAGAAGCATGGCTACAGGAGATTAGTTTAAAATAATCTCAATCAAGTTCTTTTGTACCTAATCAGCTGTTTCGAAATAACATAGCAGTCTTGGAATCAAAAACAACTTAGGATGGAACATAGGCCCCTCTATTTACTAGTTATTCAATTATTCAGCATCACTAAACACCAGCTTCTTCCTCTGTAAAACTGGAATAACAGTACCCACACCTCACAGGGTTGTTGGAAAGATTAAATAAAAATATATGTAAAGTCCTTAACCTAGTGGCTGGTCCATCTATTACCGTCATTATCAGTATAAATGGAAGTGTGCAGGAAGATTTGATTTATCACTCAGATACATTTTCTACTCACTTACGGATCCAAAAGTAACTTCCAAGTGTGAACACTCTTGAAGTGCAATTGGTTTTCAGCAGTAAAGAACTAAATACTTATCACTAAATAACTAGAATGAACAATATTTTCTCCTCTGCAAAGAAACGTTTCAAATCCTAAAACAGGCTGACCAGTTAGCTTAGTTGGTTAGAGCATGGTACTGATAATATGAAGTTCCAGGATTCAGTCCCTGTACTGGCCAGCTGCCAAAGTTTAAAAAAAAAAAAAAAAAAAAAAAAAAAAAAAAAAAAAAAAAGCAAGGACCAAATCCTAACACACATACAGAAGTCACACATATTTACAATTGAATAATTCTATGGACCATAAAGCAACAAGATATTCAAGGACAATAAAATAAAACTTGCTTAAGTGTACAAAGTGCTACAATTAAAGTTGTCTTTGGAAGTCTTCCAGAAGATTGCATAAATGAAGATTTTAGATTCTGTTTGCATCCTAGCCCTTTGTCTTAGAGTTCACCGCAAAAGAACATGCCACATTTTACTTGGGCACAGATTTTTGAGACCAGTGGTAGCACATACAAATAACTTTAATAAAAATACATGTTACAGCAGAGCATATAAATACCTTAGGTCCTCAATGAATGTGTAAGTGGATTTTGTGTGCATAAATATGTGAATAAATAATGTTACCTATACATACTCTGCACTATTAGTTATTAGAAATATTGTTCCTTTCCCATCTGTCTCAAAAAAGTGCTTAACAACGTATTTTACTGATTTCCATTTTATCTTGGGATATAAAGTAAAGCCTTTCAAAAACTAAAGGTATATTTCCACTCACAGGATCTTTTACAAGGTACATGCATGGCTTCACACAAATACATATATATATACACAGGCAACTCTCTAGAGCAGTAGATGTGCACCTCTACATTCTTGAATGTAAATTAAGATATGAAAGTTCTACCTTAACAAAAGATACATTTGAGAATATTTTATATTTTCTAATTCTTTGCTCTAGGGTTTTGCTAGAAGATTCCTTGGATGTGCACCTCTACATTCTTGAATGTAAATTAAGATATGAAAGTTCTACCTTAACAAAAGACACATTTGAGAATATTTTATATTTTCTAATTCTTTGCTCTAGGGTTTTGCTAGAAGATTCCTTAAAATTGCTTCTTGATTCTGAGATCACGCATGAAGAAAAGAGCTCATGTATAAGTGATTTAAAACCACATCAAACTACTTGATAGCTAACAGAAAGCCAAAAAGCATGGACTCACTCTAAATTTTCAGACTGTCCTTCTAAGTGAATGCTCCATAACAACTAGAAAGAGGTACGGAAATGTGAAACTACAATGATAAAAATCTTAAAGAATCATCTATTCCAACTAGACAGACTAGAAACCACTGAAAAAATCCCATTCTATTACAGGGCCACTCAGTCCAGTAATGGCCATTGTTGACTACTGTTTTGGTTTTTTCCCTTCAAATTGCCCATTTTATGTAACACTTTACACTTTGTAAGACATTCACACATATATCAAATCATCTAATCCTGACAGAAGCTATGAGGAAAATGTTGTACAGTTAAATCAGAGAAAGAAATAATGTGATTTGCACAAGGCCACCAAGCTAGTAAGTGGAAAAACCGGTATTCATACTCAAGTCTTCTGTCCCTAAATACATCTTCACTCTCTCACCTGATTTCCAGGACTTAATTCCACTTTCACTGACAGATCCCATTTCTTGCAGCACAATGCCCCCTATCCACCTGACTGCAACCCCTCCTTAGGTGGTTTAACACGTCCTCTCCGGCCTCAACTCCAGTAAATTCCCTCTTTTAACTTAGTTAATGCATACTCTTTCTCACCTAAAGCGAGCCTTCCCTTCCTTTTCCCTACTAAACAAATCAAATGTTCCTTGTATATGCTCTTTCTCATGGTACCATGTACCTCTACTTCCTTGCAATTATCATAGTTGCAATTTACATTTACTTCTGTAATTGTGTGGTTAACGTTTGCCTTTCCTACCAGACTGTCAGTGCCATAAAGGGTAAGGAGGAGGTCAATTTTTCTGTTTTCAGTCACCATTATATCCCCAATGCTTGGCATAATTTTCAGCCCCATAGTAGGTACTCAATACTTTTTTAAAAAAACAAATTTGTTTTTAAACAAATATAGAACTAGACTACTTCCTCTTTCAGCCTTTAAATATTCAAAAATAGCTATTATTCTGATGATTCCTCTCTCTACACATACATACACAAAAGTTACCTTTTAATAAGGAAACCACCCTGATTCCTTGAAATGTTCCCTTTATGATAAAATTTCCAGACACTTCTTAAAACCTGAAGCATAAGTGAACACAATGATGGCATCCATCGCATTGGCCATTAAGTTGTAACACCTGAATTTTGGAGGGAACATATTCAAATAATAGCAACATGGGACATAGCAGTGACAGTTACAACAAAAATTACCGGGTCTCTTCATAGGAACTGCTCCTAAGACATGTTTGTTTGAATCTTGACTATTGTGATAATTTGATACACCTATATGCAGAATTTTATATTAATCACTATTACAGACCATCTTACTTTCAGCCAATCATTTCAGATGGCTAAGCATTTTTTCAATCCTGATTCCAAACTATTAGCTTTTGCTCACAGCTTTATGTGATATGTAAATGTGATGGGCCTGTTTCATCCAAGTTAGTGATAAAAATGATTAACAGGACAAAATGAAAGAAAGAGCCATGTCATGTCACTAGAAATACCTCTCTCCAAGCTGACATCAATCCATTCATCAAATTCTTTCAACCATCTACCAATCTTCCCAGCCCAATAATCCAGCCTCTAATTTAACCATCTATTTCATGAACATATCATGAGACACTCTGTCCAGAGCCTTGCTGAAATCAACCTCCTCCACCCACACTGAAAAAAATTATACAAGTTTAACATGACACTTCCTAGTGAGCCCATGCGGTCTCTGGAAGACCGCTTCCTTTTCTAGGTAAGTCCTCACAAACAATAATGATTGGTTAAAAAATTGTCCTAAGATTGACATGAATGAAGCCCACTAATCTTACAATTGCAGAATTCCATTTCTTCACCTTTTTTGAAAATAAAAACAGTGTCTATATGATCTTTAGTCTTTTGCACCTCTGGTACTTACTATAATTGCTCAAAGGTGACCAAACCATTCATATCTGCAGGTCATTTAATCCTAGGGCATTAACTAGTTGAGAGCATCAAAGTATTTTCTCAGCATTGTCTTTCCTTCCTTGACTTCAACTCCCCTGCTATCATCATCATTCTCCTTTACTGAACTTGAATATCATTTTCTATGGATAGAGCCGTTGAAACCAATCCAGAAGTCCCATAGTTCTGCCTTCACCCCAACATCATATACCATCTGTCTCAACCATTACTTTATTCATTTTCCCTTTTATTTTCATGATCTGAACATAACATGTTGTGGTACTTAGCATCTTTACAAGCTTCAGTTCATTTTAGGATTCAGCCTCCTATATGCCATTTGCTCAGTTTTATACTACTTCTGTATTTGTGTCCCAATCTTTTCTTATGAGACTCACTTGTGCTTATATTGCCAGTATTTCACTTTAAAGAACCTTCATACACTTCATTCATTCAGTAAATGTTTTATTGATTGTTACATATATATGCAATTAACTGAACTAAAGCCTAAGATTTGATCCCCGCCTTCTGGGATCCAGAGGGAAATACACAATGCTAGGCAGAAACATAGGCTTCTCTTTCACCAAGGTAAAAACAAGTGGTATGTGAGCAGAGTACAGAAGGACTAGCTCAAGCATGAAATAGCTGCTTCATCAAGGAAATGATATCTGAATTGAATCATGAGGAAGCAGTCATTAGAAGACCAGAAGTATCCTAGGGAACAGCATGTGCAAAGGCATGGAAATATGAAAAAGTACCTTGTTTTCATGCAAGAGTGAAGGCTTCATGTGGCTGGGATTTGAGGTGCATGGAGTGTAGTTGCAAGGGATAGCCTGAAAATTTGGGGTCAGTTATAAAAAGGCCTTGTAATCTAGGTGTCCAATGTATAGGATAAGTAAAATGAAGCAAATACTATCTCTACAGTCAGGAGTAGCAAACAGTGTTTGCCCAATGATGGGGGGAGACCTTTAAAACAATGCTGAGAACAAAATAATGTCTATAGCATATCACCAGCAAAGCAAATTTAAAATACATGCACATCAAGGATTGTATGCATACAAAATAAACTTACATGTTTTACAAGAACACATAGAAATAAAAGCATTTAAATCAAAAACATCAGATTAGTTCCCTATGGAGTAGGAAAGTTATGGAGGTAGGAAATCAGAACAAAGGGATTTTTTTTTTTTTTTTTTCACATGTTTTACAAGAACACATAGAAATAAAAGCATTTAAATCAAAAACATCAGATTAGTTCCCTATGGAGTAGGAAAGTAATGGAGGTAGGAAATCAGAACAAAGGGATTTTTTTAAGCAGGTATGCATTTGATTAATGTCCAAGGAAGTCTGTATGTTTTTGTATTGGTGATAGAGTAAGTTTTAAAGTCTGAGAATGACAAAATCTACTGTGGTTTTTAGGAAGAAAGTTTGGCCCAATATGAAGGACATAGCCCTGTAGCTATAATTTCCTTGGAGTCAAAGAGCATGGATTCATTACCCTTTTTCTGCACATGCTGGATAGACCTTTATCACTCTATAAGAAAAGGCTAGGTATCAGACTAAACTGCTAATAAGTAAAGATGGATGTAGAAATTTTGGTAATAGATGAAAGTGAAGACAAGGTCTGACAGGAGTAAATTGTTATAAATAAAAGCGGCATCTTTTAAAACCCAAATGTGATTATCTGCCAATATTATTAAACACAGCCCTGCACTGTGGTAGATGCTGGATAAATGTGATAAATGCTAAGGGTTTCACCAAACTGAGGTTCTATTCCATTTTCCTATAAGTATGCCAAAGGGAAAGCAACAAGAAATTAAAACAAAGCCTCACTGAGTATGTCTTGTGAGCTCAGAGGAGGATCTCTGGAATAAACTCATACGAGCCATATCATTTGAGAGATGAATCTAGCATCACACCAAGAACTGCTTCATCTGTACAAACAGACTTTCTATAGAACTGCAACTGAACACTAAAGGCAATGAGCCAACATTTTTAAATTTCATCAAGCTCTAGTGCCAGGTGACAACTGTTTGCTGTGAGATGATTTATGCGACACATTTCATCTAGTTATCTTAGAATCAAAGGAATTTAACCAAAGGGTTCTCCTTCAGATAAACAGGAATGATTTCTATCCCAATCACATCTGTGAAAAGTAGAAGACATGTGGTAAGTTCCAGAACAAGATTTTACTGATTAAATTCTAAGAATAAAGAACTGAAAAACATAAAATTGACACACTTACTGGTCACTCCTGTATTGTGAAGATATTGTTTTTCATTTGAACACAGAAAGCTAACTAAAAAGCAACCAAAATCAAAATAAATGTTATGAATAATAAGTGTTAAGTATAAATAATATATAATACTTATTTATATATACTTTACATTTCCATAGACCCACTCCTGAGGGTGAGATATTCTGTTTTTCCCTTTTTGGTCTGTGCTTCAGTAATCTGATGGGGATTCTGTTCCCTCTCAATCTTCTCATGAAGTATCACTTCAGACCCTGGTTAGTTATCTATCATCTCATCCTACTACATTCTCACCCATTCTACTTAGAATAAGCTATATTTCTATAGAAGATGGAATTTAAAAGAGAATATCTTCCAAGAATGACTCTAATACAATTTTATTTTTAAGTATTATTACCTAAAGAGGGAACTCTATATTTTTCTATGGATGGTGAGATTATGGATTATAGTTCCTTGCCTCTTTATAATACATATGTTGCTCTTATAACCAAGAAAAAAAGATTTTAAATAACAATATAGAGACATAATGGAGGAAAAAAACTTTATTACAAGTTCTCAGTTTCAAAAGATGGTTACATACCAAAGGACCCTGGTCTGGAATCTTATTGCCTTTTACCATTACTTAGGTTTATAAACCCAACTTAGATACGAATGCACAAACTCACCAGCTTTGTTAGAGGGTCTGTGACAAACCAAAATGGAAGGCAGGGGATGAGAAAACCTAAAAGTTACACATCAGGTACTTTAAAAAGATACTAAATGTATTCTGGACTCTAACAATCCAATTATACTAAAATGCCACATTTTCTTACAATGAGATGCAAGTTAAATCAGCACCAATTTATGCAAGGACTAAATACCTTTAAATAAAAGACAAATATTCTTGCACCTCAATGTATGCATGGATGAAACTAAATAATCAAATATTAACAATGTCACATAATAGATTTAACATTATTGTTAAGAGAAAAGTCTTCGTTCAATAAAACAATCATCAACCTGAAATTTGCCCAGTTTTTCTTTATCTTATGCATTCATCAAATAAGTAAAATAAACTAATATTTAGAAAATATATATATATATATATAAAATTTTCTATGTTTAATTTTACTTTTCTCAGCAATAAAGCTGAAATTGATAAATTGAAGTCCCTGTAAAACCTTATTTATATCACTTACTCACATCATTCTTGTCTCCCTTAACTGAGGCAGGATTTCACAGAATCTCAGAGCTCGTACCTCACCTCCCTTTCCCCCAGGCTTAGGGGGAATATTATGGAATATTTAAAAAATCCTCAAACAATATGTTACATTGCTAGTTATATTAAGATATGATACTAGTTATGAGCTATACATGCCTACTCTCAAAAAAGCTCCAAAACACTACTCACTATTTTCTTCCCATTTGTAAGTTTACACACTTCTATTTCTACAGCGAGAAAAACAATGCTTCCTTAGATGATAACGTAACCAATCTCCTAACCACATACCTTTACTATATGTACAACATAGAACAACAAATGCCGTTCACTACTGTACTTGTATTCTTACTTTGGTGTATTTAAGGTTCCCACAGACTTTTTTTTGTAAGATGACAGTTTATAATTTACAAAATCCAACATTGCTCAGTGAGTTATAATATCTATCCCTCAGATTTATTATTTCATTCTTATTTTCTTTCTCTTCACTAATATTCATTTAAAATATACATTATAGCAGTAGTCCCACTGCTGCCTTTAACAGAGTAATTTGTCACTTGGCTTTTTATGTCATTCCATATAGTAAATAAATGTAAATGCAACTTATGGGGCAAGATAATTCATAAAATATAATCATGCCAAGTATCAATACAGTTAATGATTTAGTTATACCTATTGATTCTTATATATCATATTATGTAGGTGGTATTTACTGCAAAGTAAGCATTTAGCAAATTTACACTGGAGAGATATTTCAAGTTCATGATTGTTATACACGGAAAAGTGAAATATGATCTATTTAAGCACCTTATGAAATCCTATTTCATATAATTTAAGCTTTTCAGGTAGTTTTGAAATTTCACTAATCTAATAAATAGTATATAATATTTATCAAAGCAAGAACATGCTATCAGATTTACAAAGCCGAGTTTCTCCTCAAGGGGCTTACAGTCTAAATTAGATACACAAAACATATGTAGCAAATGTTTATAAAGCTCTTGGCAAAGTTAAAATTCTAAAAATCTTGAAAGTACACAAGAGAGCAACAACTATTTTCATTCCATAAACACATGAATTGGGTTTATGTTTACAATTACCATAACAATTACCATTGACAAGTCTGTTAAGAAGTTGAAGTATAAACACAGTATGACTAAAGGAGAATGTACCAGAGACTTCACAAAATGTTTAAATGAACAAAAACAAAAGACTGCAATTAATAACATCTCTATGAAATATACTTTCATATATTTATGGTTTGTCGATATTAAATTTACATTCAAAGATATAAAATTTTAATGTGCATATCAATTTTTATAAATACCTATATATGTGTACTGCATAAGCTATTTTATTTTGTTTTATTTTTTGTTTTTAGGCACAAATAAACACTTGGAGACTATCTGAAAGGAAGAGCATGCCCTTTACCACATATTAAAATATTTCTTATTTCCGTTACAAAAAAAATAGAGTGGCACAAGTGAACTTTTGTATATCCCAATTCATAAATAAGTTGATGCATACACTTCCTGAAGATAAGAGGGGGAACAGTCCCCAATTCATTTTATGAAGCCAGCATTACCCTGATTTTAAAAAGAAAAAATGACAATCGTATTACAAGAAAATGTAACTACAGACCAATATCCCTTAGGAAAAAGAACACAAAAATACCTGTAACAAAATCCTCACAAATCAAATCCAGCAACATATATAGATCATTTCAATTTAATGTTCATTCATAAACAAGCAAACTGAGACTAGAAGGAAACTTCCTTAACCTGATAAAGGGCAACCAGGAAAAATCTACAGCTAACAGTATGCTTAATGGTGAAAGACTGAATGATTTCTTTGTAATATCAGGAAAAAGGCAATGATATCCTCCCTCACCATTTCTGATCAATACTATAGGTCCTAACCAATGCAATAAGGCAAGAAAGACTAATGAATGGCAGACAAATAGAAGAGAAAATATAAAAACTGTCTTTATTTGCAGACAATATGATGGTTTATGCAGAAAATCTTAAATAGCTTACCAAAACAACAACAAAAAAGCTATTAAAGGTAACGCATTTAGTAACATTACAAGGTTATAAGGTCAAAATATAAAAGTCAAATATATTTCAATACCAGCCATATGGTATTTCAATACCAGCATTGCTTCAATACCATACAAACACAAGTACTGAATCTGCATAATGGTTTTACTCATACTATCTAAAACCTGGAAATAATCCAAATTCCATCAACTAGTAAACAGAACAAACAAACCGTGGTATTGCCATACCATAAACTTCTACTCAGCAATAAAAAAGAACATACTACCGATACATGTACAGGTAAAATCTAAAAGAAGCCAGATGTAAAAACTACATACTATATAATTTCATTTATATGGTATTCTAGAAAAGGCAAAACTACAGTGATATAGGCAGATCCGGGGTTGCCATGGAGAATGGGAGAGGGTAGAAGACTGACTACAAAAGGGCAGGAACAAACTTTTTGGAGTGATAGAAATGATATATATCCTGATCATGATGACAGTACATGACTGTATATATTTGTTGAAACTCATCAAATTGTACACTTAAAATTGGTGAATTATACTGTAAGTAAACCCAAATAAGCCAATTAAAAAATAAAAGCAATCAAATATATGTTGAAGACACATTGGTGGTAATGTCTGATAACTTACCCATCCAAAAAACAGTTGCAATTCGTTTGATTCGAATAGGTAAAAATGCAAATGCTAAAAAAAAATTCAAAAGGGTATTAGTGGAAAAGTAAGTCTCTCACCCCTAAAATTTCTATGCCTTTTTTCACATAATTTATACCTATAAGAGAACTATATTGGTATAAAAGGACCAGCTTACTAACTCAGGTATCTATATTTTAAAGGATGCTTAATTAAAATAGGAGAAACATTAACTGATAATAACATGTGGGTCATTCTTTTCCAGAGGGGAACCTTCCCCAAAGTCCTTACAATGTGAATTATTTACCCCTATGTATAAGAGCATCAGTGGTCTGTCAGCACCTAAGCATCCCACTTCTAACAACCTGCCAATCCCTGTTCTAAACTTTATCTCGTGGCAAATACAATATAAACCATTTCTTATCGATGTTAATCTGGGTATACTACAAGTCCAATAAAAATATCCTTAAAAAGTAACTACAAAATCAAAGCTGGTATTTCTGTCCTCCAGGAACTTATAGTACACAGAGAAAAGAAGGTATACACACAGGACACCTTTTTTAATAATATAAGATATTATATATGCCAAAATAAAGTGGTGAGTGGTAAAGATAGTACTGCTATGGTTAAAAAAAAAAAAAAAGGGGTTTAGAATGAGATATGAGAGACTTGACTATTCCTGAACAACAAGGTTGGAAACAGATGAATGAGAGCATTCTTGCCAGGGCAATGAACAGGAGAATGACATAGATGGGACAACGTGAACGTTCTCAGTGGAAAGAGTAGAGACTACTTATTTGAACTGGAAGATTAGAGAGAAGCAGAAGATAAGGGTGGAAAGACAAGATTTATTTATTCAAGCAGCATTTATTAAGTACCTACTATATGCCAGGCATAGTACAAACATGGAGATATTTGGAAAGAAATTCGAGACAGGAATTTTGTCTTTTTATTCTGTAGCAGAAAACGTAATACAGTTCTGCAGTGCTCATGACAATTTCAGAAATACTTTTCCAAATAATCCTGACAAAAAATAATTTTATAGAACAGGAAAACAGAGGCTCAGGAAGGTATACTTGTATGCTTAAGGTCACATAGCCAAAACCAGCCCAAAAAACCCAAATCTCCCTCCTACTAACCCAGTGCCCCTTTTCTTACTCCACTGACTATACCATTCAGTCCTTTTCATTTTCTCAAGCAAACAATAAATCATTTTTTAAAAGTGTCATCTGATAAAAGCAATGTTTTAGTCAAATGCATATGGCCAGGCTGAATGGGTTGAATTAGAAGACAAAGAACATGGAAGGAAAGAGATCTATTGGTACTCATAATAGATGGTAGCCATAAGAATGAAAGCCATTGGATATAAGACCTTATATAAAAAAGATTCAACTAGATGTCTTATTTGAAAATGCCAAGAAATTCGAAGTAACTAGGAGATCAATAGAGCCACTGATAAAACTAAAATGTCAAGAAATGGATCTATTTTGTTGGGGAAATCATCTACTGTGGTCAAATGATTCCCCGAACACAAATATGTTAGATAAAACACTATACAAGTCTCTACCCTTAAAACCAGAACAAACCAGAGTTTACTGCCATCTTTGGATATTTTATTTACAGACACTGATAATACTTTTAAGTCTAGACAAACAAGCTCCAGAGGTATCCATATTCATAAAGCCCAGTATGAGTTTATACCCACTTTCTGGAAACCTCTAAGATAGTTGGTATAACTAAATCTGAAGAATAAATATGTTTAGTTAAATCCATCATTGAACCAAGACTTTCTTTGCCAATGACAAGTAAATGCCTAATCTCCCAATCACACAGAAATGCTTGCAACTGAGAAAGTATTTTAAAATCTGAAGATATATTCATCATTTTAAAAGATGAATATATCTACCTCTTCGATGGAAATTATTTCTCACATAAGGGTTATACTCATAACTGCTTCCACGGTTCTAAAGAATTCCATTCATTTATGGTAACAGTTTATTGACAAAAAATTCGGACCAGTAGTCCTTTAATAACTATAAATTGAGCCATCCAACAGATGAACTAGTCTTCAAAAGGGGATAACAGAGATGTAGGTCTAAAGAAGTAAGAGCAGAGCCCAAGTGAAATCATATCCAACCTGGAGTGAAAAGAGAGGTCAATGCTGCTCTTTGCAATGGCCAGTAGAGGCTGCCAGTGTACAAGGACACACATGGCTTCCCTTCTCCCTTCCCCTCCCTACCCCAGACACAGAGTTGCCATCAAAATAAGAAGCATTTCCATTGTACAATATGAAGCTCAGCGTTCTGGGCTCACCATACAGCTTTACTCAATAGAAATCACCAAGTGTCTTTTCAACTGTAGCTTCTGGGCATATATCACAGGAACAAAAAAAGGCAGAGTATTTTGGGTACTTTTGAAAGATGATTACACTTAGCCACTTTGTGACCAAAAGAAACCACCAAGCTTACACAACTACTGCTCCAGAAATGATACCTCAAGTTTTACAGACATATGAAAATGGGTATCTCCACTGAAGAATAGTTTGATTTACAGTCTTAAAATCCTTGTTTAAATAGATGTACTATTTGGCTTCTTCAAATAAGGTGAAACACTTACAGCTGAAGGAAATTTTCATTACTGAGTACAAAATCATAATGTGATCTATAATTTGGATGAACTGATCTTAAATTACAAATACTCATATGTTCAAGAGGAACTTCCTCATATTCAGCAGTCAGGTGAGATTCTGTCAGTCTGTGCCCCTCATCCTGAGCCAAGAACACAGAGACACTCAAATACACCAAGTGGCAATCAGTTCTCAAAATTTACTTTGTGAATCTGCTCTACAATTTTAAGAATTATGTATCTGGTCCTTTTTGAGCTCCACAACACTGCTATTTCTTGTAGAGAGAAAGTTTGCTGTCAATCACTGCTCCCTTTTGCCACCCAAATGTGTGCCGCAGCTTTCACTTGTCACTCCTATTATATGTAATGTAGGAAGCTTAGCACTAAATCAATTTAAGGAACTGCAGAAGTTAAATACATACATTATTATTATGATGACAGAAAAGGCAATGAATGTCTTGCGGCTCCATTTGCTTTCTTTGTTAAGGAAGAGAAAGCTAATTATCTGCAGCTGTCAACCATGAAGACCTAGACCTATTTAAAATCAACATTAGCGTCGGACAACTGAAAACATTTCTCATATTTTTGCTGGATTATTTTCTTTTTGCAAAAAAACATAATTTCATTACAAAATACTAAACATTTTGAAGGAAAATGTAAAAAGTTGAAAAATGTAAAACTACACACTTGTATCTCTTTTAATAACCAATTTATTTAAATTTCAAAAACTGCCTGCCAAGTTTTTGTAGTATCTATTCTCTAATTAATGTAGCCAAAATTTAGACAGATGCAAAGTCCCTCCACATAAATTCATAAAAAAACATTCAGGTGAAAGCCCAGACTACTGGTTACAATGAAAATATATTACAGATGATCAAGGAAGAAGTTCTGTTCATTTAATTAACAAAAAGAGAGACAAAGGAAAACACTTTCCAAAGTTGAAATGCTGCAAAATGATACACTGAATCATAGGCTTCTATGTTGTGTATTCTTCTCTTTTTCTACCATTCTTCCATTTTCCAATCTAGCCCCATTATAATCCAGAACTGAGTAACTAGCTTGTATTAAATCATCTTTTTTCCAATTTAAGAAACGACCTATATATATTTCCAGGATATCAAATAAGGACAAAAAGAATATTCTTAATGAGTTAAAAAAATAAAAATAATATATAAACTACGGAATCTCTTAAAATTCTGTTCTAAAAAGTACTCTAAGGTCATTATTCTTGATTATGAACATAAATATTTTATGCATTTGTTCTTACTGAGGTTCCAGTGATAAAACATTATTTTCCTGTTTTCTTGAGAAGAGCTCTTCTCCTCAGGGGAATACCCTCTATGCTATTTTACAATTTCACATTAAAACACTGTGCATTTAGCTTTCTAATGAATTTTTTTAAACACCAGTAACCCTTAATATAAGGAAACCAATAAATTAAAACTTACTAAATCAATATAATGTAAAAAAAAACTTTTGACATAACCGAACAGAGTTATAGTTCTAAAAATTATACTTCCATATTTAAGTCCCTAAACCAGTCTTAAAGGGAAGCCTTTTCAAAATACACCTGACCCACAACCCCAAGATTCTGATTTGCCACGAATTCTCTCTGTAGTCTTAAGGAGTCATTATTGTATTCCCAGCCTCAAATTTGTTAGAGAAAAGAAGAAAAAATCAAGAACTATTAGCATAAATAACATAAAAACCACATACATTTCTGAGCCAAAGAAGTGCATGTGAAAACAAAGATGGTCAAGCTAAGGTTTAGAAACAGACATGGCCTATGTGGTAAGTAAAGAAATAGTATAGTTAAGTGCCACAATGTGCCAAACACTCAGTAAATTTCCCACTGTCCCAAACTAGTAATAGACAGGATCAAGATCTCATCTCAACTTTTGACAATAAAGCCCACATTCTATTCACAATCTGATACTACCTCCAAAGTTCTTCTCTGATATGTCTTTACATTTTCAGAAATCTGAATCTATCAAGATTGAGAAATAGTTGCCATTCTTTACAATTGATGATGCTGGGGATAGTGTTGTCCTCTATGCATATAAACACAGCAGAAATGAGAAAAATATAATTAGGAGGTAATTCTTGTCTTAAAATGAGGGGGATAAGATAGATGACCTTCAAAGCTTCTTCTGGCACTAACATTCTAATATTCTATGAGTTATTTATCTTGCTGAGTTATTTGGGAACAGGTAAGAAGCCTCTGGCTATTTCTTTCCTACCTTTCTGAAAACTGTTCAAGATAATGTTATAATTCCTACTCTATCCTGTTTTATAGCAACTTACAAACAGCATCTACACTAATGTAATTCTCACAACTCTGTGAAGTGGATTTTATCTTGTACAGATGAGAGTACTGAGGCTGAAAAGATTGTGATGACATGGCCCAAATCACCAAACTACTAAAGAAGAGAGCAATTCCAAATGCAGGTCTGTCCTACTCACAAGTCAGGATATTTCCCATTACATATTAAATGCCACCACATCACTATAACTTTGTCACTTGTCCCCTCATTTGGTCCTCAGAACAACCCTGCAATGAAACAAGGCAAGTAGTATTATTCTGGCCTCATTTTATACAAATGACAAAACTGAGACATGGAGAATTTAAATACCTTGCACAAGGATCCTTACAGAGTAATGGCAAAGCCAAGTCTCAAACATAAGCCTCCTAACTCCATGTCCAGTGTTTCTCTTGTTACTGTCGCTTACTGTCAACAAGTTTGGCTTCAACACATCTTTGAAACATTTCTATGCTTATCCTATGAAAACTGGTCTAAGTTTGAAATTCACTAAGTGTAATTGACCTCATGGAAGCATTGTTTCTATGCTTATGTGTGGCATAATAACTTATCTTTCCAATACATAATTATTTTCTAAATAAATTTAAGACTGTCAAGAAAATTCCTACCCAGACTTTGGAAAATCAAGAATAAGTTTGCTAATTATTAGAAAAATCTTCCTCAAATCCCAGGAGAAAAAACAGACGCCTAATTTGGGAATTCGTTGAATCATAAATCAGCCTTATCCTTACTTACATCCACTTAGGACAGAGAGTAGTACTGCCTGTTTTCATTTCTTCAGAATCTTTTTACCAAATGTACTGCCATTACTGAAGGCCAGAATAATCTCATTTAGTAAACCAGCTTCTTGGCCTTTCATTAGGTCCTAATCTAAATTACAGTATAAAGACATAAGGCTCTGTGCTCGTGACTGGCTCATGATAAAGGGCATTGCCTGGCCATGTGGCGTGATGAGGTCCTGGGACACAGAAGGGTCTTTTTTTTGGACCTTATCGGTCTTAGAGCAGGCAATTTATTTTGAGCCAGAAAAATAAAATATAATCTTAGGCCATCTGGTTCTGTAACACTCTATATTTGTTTAGAAAGGTCACTGTTGTCAAATTATTGAATGTTATCTCTGGAATTGACAGGAAGAGAGAAGTTTTTGAAAGCAAGCCAGGAATATTAAAGCACCGGATATTAAGGTGTAAAGTAGTATTTAAAAGACTGGGCTTTAGCGTTAAACAGATCACAGTTCAAATCCCAGCTCCACCATCTACTACTTAAATGACCTTGGGCAAGTCACCAGCTTTCTTAATCCAATTTTCCTATCTATAAAATCTAGATAATTACACGCCATAGTGGGATACTGTAATTAAAAAATGATATAACACATATATATCACTACTTTAGTTCATAGGTACCTTTGAAAATGTATTCATAATTATTTTCAGTGTAATTTCTAATTTTTCTTTGGTTTTGCATGAAACTAAAATTTTCATTGATTTTTAAACTCTTCAAATGCATGAATTTAGGGCCTATCCCTAACAAAAACTTCAGTCTGAAGCATTTAAGAAATACTCATTTCCTTTTTCAATCAGATTTATAACTATTATTTTGTGAGTGAAATGACTGGGTTGATGTGTCAGTGAAGAATGAATATTAGGCAATATCCATATCTGAATAACTTCAGTGGAACTAGCACTGCTATATGAGTGGACAACTGTTACAGGATCCTGATGTTGTTATGCAATAGTTATTTTCTTTGCATTATATAGTTTTCTATTTATGTTGCACAACAGTACTATGACCCAACTATTGCAGTTAACAAGATGATCCACAGTTGATTTGGATAGACTAGGCCCTTTCCCTTTGTGAGATTAGCAATGTGGTTAAAAATAGACAAATAATTAAAGTATATATTAAAATGCAGCTCAATCAAAACCTCATCTAGCATGTTGCTGAAGAGCAACGTTTCCAATTCAGCAGGCCAGAGTCCAGGCCAACTTACATAACTCCTTAAGGATCTCAATGATGGGCAAATACCTCACCTGCACTTTTGTGGGAATTATCTCCACACATAACTGGTTTCCCCAGAATTAAAGTAGGCACTACAAAGCTGCAGTTTTGGGCTAGGAGAAAAGATTTTCACCTGTTTTCTACTTCAAGTGTTACCTACTACAGAGTTTCCTGTTTGATGTCATAACAATAACAAGTACACATTTTCCATATGAACTGCTGGATTCTTTAATTTCTCCACAAAACTAACCTAAGAGATCTGAGAATTATTAAAACCAATTTTAAACTCCAATAATTAGCCAAGAAGACTACCCACAGACTAACAAAAGTCTAAAACATACATAATAAGTTAGGGGTTATAAAGAAATGAATCAGAGAAACTTATAAGCCCATTCAGAAAAATACATGAGCTCTCTTGACCAACCTTCACTTATCCAACTTGCTAGATGAACCCACATTCTCCATTTCCTCTCCTATCATACTAACAGATGCCCACATCAGGCTGAAAACTCAGTCTGTAGGCTCCTCTCTAGTATGCCCCTCACATTTATGCTCCCAAATGCTCAGTTGTATGTTCACCCAGAATAGTAGTATTTGCTCTAAAACCTCATTAGGGGAGTTTCCTTCTTATTGTAATTAACTAATTTAATTAAATATTAGATAAACAATGAAAGCAAAAACAAAAGGCCTACTATCTTTAAAAACTAAGTCAAATGCTTTGAAAAGATTTGATAAAGGCAAATTACTAAAGAACAGTGCAGCTAAAATACGCAAAGGTAAGAGAAATATTTTTAAAACTGAGAAAAATCATAAAATATGGAATAGTGGTTCTCAAACTTTAGCATGGAGGATTTGTGAAAACACAGAATGCTGAGCTCCACCCTCCATAGTTTCTGATTCAGTAGGTCTGGGGTGAAGCCAAAGAATCTGCACACTAAGAAATTTTCATGTGATGCTGATGCTGCTGGTCTGGGAACCACACTTTGAGAACCACTGCTTTGCAACTGTCTAAATTTTTATCTGTATTAAAGAAACAAAGCATAAACTGGATATGATTTGTTATGGATGCAGATTTATTTAAGACTTGGCATTCCAATCAGTAACCCTATACTACAAGGAAAGGCCCTTGTCATAATCAAAAGACAGTCCATTTATGTTTTAAGTTAAAATGTTAGTGGGATGTATGCATCATTTTTTATGACCTACAGTTTTAACTGACTTTTTCAATTAATGGTGAAACTATGAGAACCAATCTCATCAAAAGAGATCCCCTGTCAAATATGTACCATAAAAGTACCACGGAAGTTTGAAAGTCCCTACATCCTCACTTTAGAAAGAGGAAACTTGGCAACTGCCTCCTTGGTTACAAGACTTCCCCAAAACACAAGCTCACAACATCAATGAAGCCTTTAAAGTTAAGTATCACTGTCTCCAATTTATAGATGAGATTTCTGACTTGGAGAAGATAAAAAACATATCTAAAAGTAAGTCAGCCAACAAATGGCAGAGTCAAGACCTGAACACAGATCTGTTTCTAAATGCAGTGTTTTCCTTTCCTTTTTTTTTTTTCTAACCATACAATATAATTTTTGGAAGAGTCAAAGACAGGTTAGAAACAATATAACATCAGGGTCCCAATCAATCTAAAGGTCTGCAAAACAGAAAATGACCAGACTTATATAGCTGTGAGAACTAGATAATTACAAGTGTTATATTTGTCATCTTGTACATAATCACAAAAATCATCTGTAAAGTATGTCTAGACAGAAACATCAAATATAGAGCACTGAAAGGCAACTAATCTACCAGTAATGAAGTAAAATTTTTGGCAACACAACGCCATTTGAGCAAAAAACCTGTAAAACCTGTGGCAGATTCACAAGCAGGTGTGGTAGGGTTAAATAAAATGGGGACAACTATGTTTAGAGAGTTGAACAAGCACATTAGGTATACACTGAAGTAATAAATGCAAAAATGTGGCATTTATGGACTACTTGAAAAAGAGGAGAAGACAAGGCAGCACAGTGATGGCAATCACCACTAAGATGACACCATTAAGATAAATTTATCATTTGAGAAACTAGAGGCAGAGACAAAACAGCATCTTGTCCCTGCCTTATAACGCAGTGATGCATTCATGTAGTATCTTATAAATTCCAGAAGAGGACAATATCAGTTAAACTATGAAGGAATTCAAATATCCAGTTTTATATATTCATTCTAATATGTTTAGAACACTGGCCCCAACCAGTATTCTAGTGTTTAAGGTCACAGAACAGTGTAAAGATTTGCACAAATTATAGAAAACCTCCTGAAACAACAATTCTGTTTCTTTAGAAAGTGAATTAGAAGTAAAGGGTGTTTAGGGAGAAATTGGTTAATGGACACAAAGAATAAGTACATTTTGTAATGATGAATATGCTAATTATTCTGATTCGATCTTCACATATTGTACACATATACTGATAGTCAACTCTGTACCCACAAATACATAGAACCAATTATGTTTCAATAAAAAAAAAAGACTAATACGTTAGCATTAGGATAAGAACCTAGAAATGATTAGGATGGTCACTATTAAAAAAATAGACAATAAGTGTTGGTGAGAATGTGGAAAAATCACAATCCTTGTACACTATTGGTGGGATGTAAAATGATGCAGCCACTATGCATTTTTATACCATATTTTTTAAACCTGTTGAGAAATATCTGGTAATATAAAATTAAGCCCCTAGGAACATCCATGAACCAATACATTCCACAGGTATCATTTCTCCTTAAAGACTAAATGAATACATTATTTAACATGAACACTACATAGTATAGCCTCTATACTATCAGGGTAAATTTGAGCTCTGTAGTAGCTTCTGTTCTGATTCCTGCCTTCTTTTGTGTTAAATAGATATCTTCTAATGTATCTTTTTCATTCCCTTGTTGTTTCTTTTACCACAATTTTTTGAGTTATTTTCTTAGTCGTTGCCCCAGGGATTACAATAAGCATTTTAATTTTAAACATTTTAGGGTGAATTAATACTTAATTTCAATAGTACAAAACTTTCTTCCAATATTCCTCCATTCCCTTCCCTTCCTTTGTAATAAATACTGTCATACAAATTTCACCTTTATATATTATAAGCCCATCAACACAATTTTATAATTACTGCTTTATTCAGTTTTGTTTTCAAAGGTTGGAGGAAAAAAAGTTAAACAAAAATACATTTGCATGTATTTTTAAACACGTCTTTCTTAATACCTATGCATTATTATCTTTCTTTGCCATTGTTCCTTTCTTCATGTGTATTAGAGTTTACCATCTAGGATCCTTTCCTTTCAACCTGAAGGATTCTAAGATTGTTATAGAACAGATCTGTTAGAGACATATCCTTTCAGTTTTTATTTGGAAATATCTTAATATCTCCATTTTTGAAGGAGAGTTTAGCTAGATACAGAATTCCTAACTGACAGTCTTTTTCTTTCAACACTGAAAGTCTTCTATCCTCCAGGGTTTTTGATAAGTCAGCTTTTAATTTTTAATTTTATTGAGGTTCCTTTGTATCTGACAAGTCATTTTTCTCTTCCTGCTTTCTCTAAAGATTTTTTCTCTAAAGTCAACTACAATGTGTCTATGCATAGAATGCTTTAGATTTATTCTTTTTGGATTACACAGGGCTTCTTGAATATGTAGATTAATATTTTTCAGCAAGTTTGGGAAGTTTTCTGTCATTATTTCTTTAAATATTCTTTCTGCCTTTTTCTCTTCTCCTTCTGGGACTCCATTTGATGGTGTTCCATAGGTCTCTTGAGACTGTTCATTTTTTAAATTTTCTTTCTGCTCCTAATACTGGATAATATCTATTGACCTATCATCAAGTTGACTGATTCTTTCATCTGCCAACTCATAACGGTTGCTGAGCCTCTCTGGTTAATTTTTCATTTCAGCTATTACAGTTTTCAACTGCAGAATTTCTATGTGGTTCCTTTTTACAACTTCTATCTTTATTATCTCTTTGGTGAGATACCATTCTCATACTTCCCTTTAATTCTTTAGGCATTGTTCCATTTAGTTCTTTGAACACATAGTAGCTAACTGAAAGTCTATTAAGTTCAAAATCTGGGATCCCACAGAGACACTTTTTAGTTATCTGGTTTTTTGTTTTTGCTTTTCCCATGTATATGGCATAACTTCCTGTTTCTTTATATATCTCAAATTTTGGTTGAACACTTAACATTTTAGATAACATAGTTTAACAATGCTGATATCAGATTCTTCCATACTGTCCCCCCAATATTTTTAATCACTGGTTTGTTCTTATTTTTCTTAATGGTGCTTATTTCTTTAGCACTTTCATGAACTAATCCTATAGATTCTGTATTGCCTGTAGTGTGTGGCCACTGAGTTCTAAAAGTTATTTTTATTTTTAAGACTGGCTTCTTAGGAGTCACACCTGGGTCAGTATAATGTAGCAGACAACCAATGATTGTTCAGAAGATTTTCTTAAATGCCTTGCCTATATGTCTTCTGCCCTCTACCAAAGGGATCTTGGTGAAGTCTCACCTTCAAACTTTAGGCAGCTTACAAACAGCCCTAGTTTTACTTCCTGCTTACACAGAGCCTCAAGATCAGTTAGCAGTGACATTCTCCTTTTCTATTTCTTTCCTAAGCATGTGCACAGCCTTATACATAGTGCAGCCTTTTAGATACCCAGGAATATGTCAGAGCTTTCCAAAAGTTCCCTACAGTTGGCTAGTTCTCCAGGATTTCCTTTTAAAGTCCTGACAAGGCTCTTCTTTGCCCCAACTGAAATCATAGCCTTAGGCAGTGGAGATCTTGCCAACAGTTTGCTATTGTTTCACTAATGCCCTGGGGGTAAGCTTTTTCTTCCCCCAGTTGAGCTGAGCTCAGAGTCAAGTCAAATAGCCAACCATTCCCTGAGAATAGTTTTCCCAGGGAGCTAGCTGCAAGTTTGGACAAAATATTAACTATGCTCTGGGGATGGTGCCTTTAATGGGGCTCCAAAAGTGGTCACATTTCTGTGTTGTCTGCAAGGCTGCCAGCTTTTGGTTATACCACTACGCTGGTGATAGAGCAGAGATGAGAATAGCTTCCAAGTTAAAATGTCACAGACCCCCTACCGTCTTCCGAAGGTCCAGTAGTTTACTCTTGGATGGATAATTTTCAGTTCATTCTTTGGCTTGGTTAATTGCCAAAATTCTAAAATGGCTGATTTTCATTATTTCATCTACTTTTGTTGTTTTACAGGAAGAGCAAATTCACTGAGGTCCTCACTCCACCATTCTGGAAGAAAACTGAGTTCTAATATTTTAGATCTATCTTATAGTTTTTATTAAAAAAAGCATTTTAGCCAAAAAAACATAATTGATAAAAAATATACACTCATTTTTAGATCACTGATTTTTATCTCTAGTAGAAAATTATTTTAAGAAATCTATATTGCATTATTTAAATAGGTGAAAAACTGATCTGTAAGAGCAGAAAGAAAAACTGCACTAACAATGTCTTACTGTATTACATCTTTCCTATTACCTATGTGAATGACCAAAAATAAAGGTATTTCCTGTTCTTAGAACAACTGCCCAAGTCTTCTCTGGACAACAGAAACAAGTTCAAGCAAGGAAGAAGCCTATTCCATCTTGTCTTACTTGGCTTAACTAGGCCAAATCAAATTCAACTATGACAGTCAAGGATAAAAAAAAAAAATAAATAAAGGTCACAGAAAACTGGGAGTGGGAAGTCAACAGAAAAAAGGAGTCAGAGACCTGAACATAGCAACCTCTATCTCTTGAGATTTCTTTGACAAGACTCAGTACAGAGAGATTGGGTTTACCTCAGATTCACCCAAGTATAGGCCAAACTCGCGTACTTAAGGTAGAGTAAAATGAGCCTCTGGAAGAGAAGGGAGTTACTCATTACTATTATCAATCTTCTATGTTAAGCTAAAATGGGCAGTACAGGGAAAGACTGAAACTGTCAAGTAGACTGAGAAAAATAAACACCGTTTAGCAAAGCTTTTATTTTCTAGAACACCGTTGTTTCTTTTGCTTTTCTACTGTTGTGTAACAAACCACCCCAAAACTTACTGGGTTAAAATAACAACCATTTTATTTGCTCATAATTCTGGGCAGGACTCAGCTGGGCAATTCTTCTGCTCATCTTGCTTGATGGTCATCCATACAACTATTTTCAGCTGGCAGGTGGGAAACAGGCTCAGACAGGATACTAGGATAGCTGAGCTTCTCTCTCCAAGTGGCCTCTTTTCTACATGGTCTTTCTAGGATGGTAGTCAAATTTCTTACATGATGATTTAGTCTCCCAAAAACACAAAAGCAGAAGCTACCAGGCCATCTTACATCCAGACCTGAAATAGCTTTAATTCTGTTGCATTCTGTTTGTTAAAGCAAGCTACAGGCCCAGCTTAAACAGAAAAGAGAGGCACTTCACAAGGGCATGAATGCCATCAATGTAACAGACTAAACATTAAGGCCAATATTCAGATGACTGGAATGGAAGCAACCACAAGAAACTATAAAATGGCTAAAGCTAAATGAAGACTGGTCAATTATAGTCAGATTCCTATGCTCTGTTCCTTCCCACAGTGAGGGTCAATCTAAGTTTAGTAAGAATATTAATTATAGGTGGAACCTGATTCATTACTTACAAGCCATATGACCTTGGATAAGTCAATCACTCACTCCAAGCTTCAGCTCCTCAACTATAAAACAGGGAATATTATATGTGCCCTTCCTTACAGGAATGCTGTGTAGAACAAATAAGAGCTTTGAAAACTATAAACTGCTGTACAAATATAAGAAAGTATTATTTACCTGACAGGATGCTAAGTTTAATAAACGTAGCTAGGCTCCATTCTCTCTATTAATAAAATTATAATCATCATCATTAATTATCCCATATACTAAATTACTACCACAGCAATGATGTTATATAAAAAACGGACTAAAATTACATTGTGTTTTGTTACTATGAAGAATAGTAACATTAATGCTAGTTACAATTTATTGTTGTCCACCTATAACTCAGGTGCTGCTGGATACTTTGGGTAAGCTATAACTAACCCTACAATAACAAGGTAGGTATTATCCCTCTTTTATAAATAAAGAAACTGAAAGTTCGCCACTTTAAGTAACTTGCCCATGGTCACACAGCTAGTAATTGGAAAATCCATTATTAATGTCTAATGTGTAACAGACACTTAATAAATATTTGTTGTCTAAATTAAAGAACAAATAAAGCCAGGTACAGTATCTGGCTTTAATGCAAGAAGTCTTTCAATTATATCAAAGTATTTCTCTCTTACAATCCTTATTTTTATATGCAGCTATTTAAACTCTAGCCATAGCAAACATATCTAATTAACATGAGCAATCTGTCATCTTCCTCATCTGCAAAATGACTTCCTACCCGAAAAATATCTTCATTTTTTTTTTTAACATCTAATCTTTAACCCATCTAATGACTTAGTATGAGTTATAACAGTCATGTTATAATGTGAGGACACTAACTGGGGGGTAAAAAGGCAAAAAAGAAATGATACATTTACATACAAAACAATCACTAAGACAAAACCAAAAAAAAGACCATAGCAAATATTTTTAAAAGGCAAAAGTACGTGCAGTACAAATGACAAAGTTTCACATGTTTATATTATGAAGAGATCTTGAAATTTGAAAAGAGGAAAAGAAATTGCCTAACAGAAAAATAGACTAAAGACATAAATGAAAAAGCAACAAAAGGAAAATGAATAACAAATATACTTTGCATGGTTTTTTTTGTCATTAGTTATCAAAGAAATGCAAATCCAAATGAGATTTTTTTTAAATTGTCAGATTGGCAAAAATCAAAAAAATTAAAAAGATTGATCATAACCAGTGTCTGAAAGAAAGCAAACAAACAGAACATTAAAGCACTATTGGTGGGAGTATAAAATGGCACAACACAACCTTTTTAAAGAGTGATCAAGTAATTGATAGAGACATTCAAAATGTACCCAGCTTTTTACCTAGTAATTCCATTCCTAAGAATTCATATATAGGAAATAATTGGACAGCTGTGCATAGATGCACAAACAATAATTAATCATAGTACCATACATAATACAAGATACTACCTAAATGTCTAGCTAGGGAACTACTTAGATAAATTACAATACATTCATATAATGCCAATAAAAAGATATAAAAACTTTGCTCATTACCATGAAAAAATGTTCAAGATACTAATATCAAAAAAAATTGCATGACCCAATTTTTATAAGAGCATGTACTTTTGTATTATTTGTAAGAGGAGAGCATGCACATGCAAGAGCAGAAGCACACCCAGTAGTCGCCAGAGTGAGCACATATGTACTTAGAGAAATCCGAAGATGTGATAGTAATCCTGTGAGCAAATGCATAGTAATCTCTGAGCAAAAGATTTTTTTTTGTTACTTCTTCTTTGTACCTTTCAGTATTTTCAGAATGCTTTACATTAAGCATATAGAATTTTTATAATCATGCTACAATCATTTTCATTTAAAATAATGTCAACTGTCATAAACATGAGGTTCTGTGGACTTTCAAATGTTATTACTTTTAATGTATAATACCGCCTAAAATGTATTTGATATAATACTGAATGAAGATTTAGATTTGATTCCTCTTTCAAAGGATAAATTCAAAATCATAAAACCATCACAGTTGTTTCTATCACATGTATTAGAATTTGCAATTTCTTTTAAAACGTCACTTATAAAATGAAAGGGAAGCAGAAGTGTTTAAGTGCTACAGGACACACCCAGCATTAAGTGTGCCATATTATACTCATATGTCTTTGAGGAGTAACTTGCATACATGTTAAGGACACAGAAACTTCGATTCTACAGCTGAAAATAATCCAGCATCACTTGTTATGTTAAGTTGGGAGTTTATTAACTTAAACTTGTTATTTACACAGTATAATGAGAATTCTCAATTAACCATGGGTAGATTATCCACAACCAATCTTGCTTTTGAGTTTAGCCATTGTACCCAGAGTATAAGCAGTTTATTTGCTTTGTAGATCTCTTAGCTGTTTGCTTTGCATGAAGCCAGGATTCTAGAAAAAGAAATGCTTAAAATCAATTACTCAACTTGGATAGTAAATGGATAGACAAATGAGCGGCCACTACCCTCAGGACTGAGTCTGAATAGCATCCAGATATACCACTACTCCACCACCCAGCAGGGGACTGTGGGAAACTATTAGGGCCATTTTGGTAGCCACAATGATGGGGGAAAGGAGTGTTTCTAATTCCATTTTGGCCCAGAGATGCTAAACATGCTGCCACATGGGGCACCCCACCAAGAACTCTCCCTGTTGAGATAGGGCCTGTGACTTTCTTATTTAATATTGTATTTCTAGCCTACTACTTAGCAGGCATTAAATAATTATTTGTTGAATAAAATCCAAATAAGAAATATATGTCATTGAATGAGATAAAGATAATACGAAGAGGGAAAATGAGTGATGAGAGAGAAACTAGTTTTCTACCTCTACCTGAGACCAGTCTTTGTGGCTGGGCTCCACTATACTTAGGGGAATTCTGTGAGGAGACACATTCATATCCAAGATATGTAGAAAAGCATAATACTCTACATTCAAATACAAATTACAAGGGGATTATCATCTTCCATTATAGATATCCAGGTATACAAGTATGTCTTCTTCCTCTATTAGTAAAGGTCGGCAATTATTTCAACTCAAGACATATATACTGGTGCTCACCATTGCCTTGGGTGATGGGTGGCAAAACAGTTGTAGTATAAGAGTGTGAGCCCTGGAATAAGACTGCTGGGTTTGAATTTGACTTCACCATTCATTACCTGAATAAATTACTTAACATTTTTACTATTTATAAGCTTGGCAATTTACCTAACATCTTCTAGCATCAGTCTTCTGATGTATAAATGGAGAAATGAAACCAGTTCATAAACCCCTATTCTAAACCTCTGGGCCAGATATGTCACGACCCCCAATTTTTTTTTTTTCCTTTTTGTCTTTTTTCGTGTCCGGCAACGGATCGCAACCCTCAGTGTCACGCCCGGACCGGGACCGGCAACAGGATCACAACCCTCGGTGCTGAGCCCGCACCTCGCTCAGCCAGTGAGCGGGAATCGGTCTGTACGTGGGATCCGAACCCTCGGCGGGAGCGCTGCTGCGCTCCCAAGCAGCGCACTGTAGCAGTGCACCACCGGGCCGGCCCACGACTCAAAATTTTTTGAATTTCAGAAAGTAATACCATATACAACATATGTAACATCCCACGTGGATCTAAGACAGCAACCCATAACCAAATGCATCAACATTTCCGTAGAAAAATTAATGTTCCAAGCATGGGATAAATAAAGACCTTAAGTAGCCTCATCTCACTTAGTTCAGGCTATGCAGCCAAATTAGCTTGCCACAAACTTCAGGAAACTGGTATTTTCAGTGTCTTTTGAATTTCAGATGTGAATATAGGAGATCATGGATCCACAGTATCTATTTCCCTTGAAGATTTAATATGAAGATTAAATTAATTTATACAAGGTACTTGCTCCAGTGCCTGGCACACAGTTAGCACTTAATATTAGTTATTGTTACATGTTAGCTAGTTACTGTATAAGATACAAGACTATGCAGGACAGATAAAGTAATCAGCAGACTTATAGTAGCTGCAGGCAGGAGGGGATGGGGGTGCAGGTGAGTAGTGATCAGAAGGGAACCAAAGGCAATTAATTATGCAATCAAAATAAAACACAATGAAAGTTGACTGACCATAAAGTAATTGCAAGAAAATATGCATCTGCCACACTGAACTCTTAAGTAAGCATTTACTTCCTTTTGATAAAAAGGAATGTCTCAGGGGTTAATATCTGAAGACATTTAATATTTTCTGCTTCACATGTGGTTTCCTACTTACAACTCTATATAGCTTTTTTTTCTAAAAGTGGATCCATTTTTGAAGCTTTCTGATTAAGGTAAGACCAAAACTGGTTTCTTCCTAACATAATAAAGCAATTAAGTTTTTGTTGACTACAGCAGGATACAGCAAATTTGGGGCAGTTAAATAATAAACACAAAAAAACATACTGAATACTATCTTCCCTTGGAAATGACTGCAGTTAAATTTGCCCTTGTACCTCCCCGTGTTCTACTGGTTTTCCTAATTCAAACTCCTGGAAAAACTTTTAATTTATATGGAGATTGAAAGAAATTATTACTTCTTAAACACTACTCTGTGCCAGACACTGGATTTGCATATATACTTTATTTAATTTTCACAAGTCCACAAAGCAATAGTTATTGTCCTCATATTACATAAGGATATTGAATTAATAAGTGGGTAAACCAAGATTCAACTCAGAGCTAACTGACTCAAAAACCCAAGAGCTGCTTACAGTAGACCACCTTGCTAAAGGATTTAGCTTCATTCTCACATTCTTGACTAATTTCTGGCTTCCTTTGTATTTTTACCCAAGTATTTTTAAAGTGTACGTAATAATACAAAATTTATATTATCTCTCAGAATAAAGGAATTTAGTTCTTTCTATAATCCAAATTTGAAATGCATTTGCAATTTTTATCTTAATGTACCTGTGAAAAAATAATTTAAAATTATCTTTAGTTATAACAGCACATTCATATATACATATATATATACATATATGTGTGTGTGTGTATATATATATATATATATAGCATTATATTTCTAAGTAATTAGCAGCACAATTATAATCAAAGAACTTCAAAGACTGCTAGAGCCTTTAGGAATAATACGGATATTTAGTTGAATAACTATTCTAGTCTTAAATATTTTTATGAAGTATGACCTACCAAATATGTCTCTATAGACTACTCCAGAGTTTAATGACCTTTTAGGGACAACCTTCTTTCCAACAAATCAAAATGACCCTTTCTATAATTTAAGCTCATTCTATTTAGGTCTGGCTTTCAAAGAATTAACATAAGGCTTTCTTTAACATGTCTATCATTATGCTGCTTTATTGATTTCAACTAAAAGTTTATACCAAAAATAAAGGAGAAATAAAAAAAAAAAAAATCTGAAAACAGATTTTTAAGGACTTTTACCCCTTCTTTCCCTAGACTAAATAAGTAGCTTCCATGGCTTGAATCTTTGCTCACTCCTGTCAATACCCATTTTTGCTACCCTTTTCCAGTGTCTCTCCAATCGTTCCACGTCTAGAATGAACTGTGGAGAAAATAACTGAACATTATTAGTTTAGAGTGTTTAGTTTAGCACTCTAAACTAAGAGCTCAATGACAAAGTTTAAGAAAAATAATAATTGCCAGCTTTTTTTTTGGATATTAAACTCCTGAGTCATGCTCATTTTTGGAAGTATAAAATTGTTGACACATATTCAATTTGTAAAATGCTATGAGTTGAGCCTAAACAACTACTCTTATCTTGAATTTGTGTGATTAATTTTAACCCTTTTAAAATGTTGTGATGGTTTTGATGGATGACTGACAAAATTTATTTTCGATTTGTAGATGAGTAATTTCATAAACTGCTATAATACAAGATGACTTAGGTGCACATGTGGATAGAGTGAAAACATATTTTAAAATTCATTATTATCAAAACTCTAGAATTCCATTCCTAGATTCTATTACCATAATTCATAAATGCCACCATAACCTAAAATTTTCAAAGCTCTGTAAACAGACAGTAGTTTATGGAAATTACTTTTAAGAGCCAATGAACGTAATTACCAGGCTTGGGGTTATGAAATCGAAGCAATATTTTAAGTTGTATAAACATGATATATTTAATATGGACAGTTTATATTTTAATTTTTATAATTTTTTACATTCATATTTTTTAAACTACTCTTTTAAAACCAGTTGTCATTGGCCCTGGTAAAACACTAAACAAGTTGTATATCCTGTGCACTGTATTAAGCCATTAAGTATTAGTTGAAGAGGAACAAAAGCAAAGGAAAATGCCAAAAGTCTAATTCTTGCTTTCTAGTTCCACAATGCCAGTAGAAAAGAAGCACAGAACCTTGATCATCACTTCCAGCAAAACATAAGAATGAAAAGGGAGGTACAGTTTGCTACTCTAATTTATAGTCCTTGCCATAAAGGAAAGCAGTACAGAGCAGTGGCTTTGAAACCATGTCTCCCAGTGAAATACTTCTCAGAGTCCCAATAGAAAACAACAAAAATGGACCTACTTTATAGGCCAACAACTCTACTTCCAATCATTCCCTCAAAGGCAGGTACTGAAGAATTTCCTTAATTGGAAAATTACTAATACAGTGGATAAGAATACTAGAGTAAGGGTCATAAGATCTGCATTCATGTGCTAGATATTTCATCTGCAAGCTGTGTAGCTTCAAAAGTATTTCTCAACTTCTCTCAGTCACAGTTTCTCCATCCATAATATGGAGACAATCCCTACCCCATATAACTGACCAGTTGGGAAAAGTTAAATAAGATGCTACATGCAAAGAAATTTTGTAAAGTGTGACCTACTATGTAAATATAAGGTATATTTTAATTACTATACTATATGCTATGCAATATTTAAAAACAAATGTGTTTCCTTTCCTACAATTGTCCTCCCTAACATACTTCCTTATATCACACATAACAAAGGACTTTAATGCAATCAAAATGAAAGAAGGTCCAAAAATCAGATTAAAATGAAAAAAGTCAGAAGGAGAGAGATACAGAATTGCTCTGTATCAATTTTCTGGAATAATTTAAGTTAAGCTCATCTCCTACGACTTTCCCAAGAGAAGGAGTCCACCCATATATCTATTGGTTAATTTTCTCTACACTATTTTTAATAAACATATTTAAAAGCACTTTTTTTTTTTTCTTTTTCGTGACCAGTAAGGGGATCGCAACCCTTGGCTTGGTGTCACCCGCACCGCGCTCAGCCAGTGAGCGCACCGGCCATCCCTATATAGGATCCGAACCCTTGGCAGGTCCCAGCGCCGCACTGTCCAGAGTGAGACACGGGGTCGGCCCTGGAAGCACTTTTAATAAAAGTATACCTATGAAAACTCTTTTCCAGATCCATATGAGCTTTAACAAGTATTAGGCACAATATCAATGTCCACAGTCAGATGCCCTCCATCATGAAAACCGAGTTGTAAGGAAAAAGAACGTCAGATTGGTTTGTTTTATACAGACAACTCAAATGATTTGAAAAATATAATAAAGTTGTAAGATTTCCTAGGAAAACTGAAAGAGTTTGTACTAAGTCCCTTTAAATATACTATGTGTGATAAAGATTATTAAAGCTCTTAAAGTATAACTCCAATATATAAATGCATAGTTATTTTGTTGTAAATCATGTTGTAAAGGACATAGAGACAAAACTATTCAATTTATCTTTCTTCCAAGCTTATATCCATAATAAAATTTTGGAAAATGTATAGGGGATGTTTTGGTGTACCTGGTGGAGGACTTTTACTGAACCACAGATTTGAAATGGAGGTTATAGGTCCAGGTTATTTCTCTTGAGGCTTGTTTCTTAACCAGCAGATTATGTGTTTATCTTCCCATAGAAGCTGAAGACTTTTCTCAATGGCAACGGATACTTAAAACAAAAAGAATCCATACATCAAATTGAAATACGGGGCAATTTGCTTCCCGTGAAGGTTGATGAGTTCTACTTCATCGTGACATCTTTAGTTGAAACTATATAAACATTTTAGAAGAAATGATAAAGTGCGGTTCTTCAAGTTATTAACATTTTTTAAAATTATTAAAATATATACTCTTACAAAAAGGTAAACCACATGATTATCATAAAGTAATATCAATTTTAATCACATAAACTTTTTTAAAAAATTAAGAAATGTTAAAATAGCAATGTTTTATCATCCCAAATGACTGGCAATTGCCATTTCAACTACTTGGAAAGGTAAGAAAATAATTTGGGTGAAAACATAATATCAAAGACCAATGATGGTGAACAGCTTACATGTACTCACAGACACTATACCTACCCCTCTGATGCGCCCCTGCCCCCCACCCTCTCCACCCTACTCTTTTCACCTTTCTGAATGTCAGTGGAAGGCCTCTCTTTAAGGTACTGTTTGTAGTGAAAGCAGAGGTTCACCCAACCAAACTGCTGCACCTTCCTACATAACCAAACCATTACTGAGTAAGGGAATTATAACATCAGCATCATGTTAGCCAATTACTTTACCAAACAGTTAATATCCACTGATGCACAGGCTATCATGTCATAGGCTGAATAAAGTTGACTATTACTATTCTTCTACGTTTAATTGGAACTTACTCTGATACAGGCTTGATGTTTGGTAACCTATGAAACCACTATGGAAATGCATGTGGCATATAAACTTATTTGACTGCCATTTCAGAATGCCAAACCCAGCCATTATGAGGGTAACACATGGGTATATATCAAAGAGACAGGAAAAGACTAACATAAGAGCCATATATTTGTTCTCTCATCAAATCACCCTGGGTAGTGCCTCAAAAATTTATGTTATAGAAGCTTCATTGCTCTTTCTCACTGTTTCCTTATAAACTGTGTGCTGTTTACTTTTAAATGGCATTAATCCTACCTGGGGCAGTTTGGAGAAGGGTAGTATGCGGGAAGGAGACGTTCTCTTGTGGTTTCTACAGCACCACAGAAAGTTAGGCTACCTGAAGCATCTAAAAATATGAACTATAACCAAATGACAATATAAAGAATAGTCTAATACTGTTTTCTCTAAAACATGTAGTGAAAGAAAATAAAGTTCCTAACCATATTAACTATTGCCAGCCACCAAGAAAGAAAAAAATCTATCTCGAAATCTTATATATAAATAAAATACTATTGGAAAGCTTCAGACATGAGATCCCATATTTGACATATTAAAATACTCTGTTTTGTGTACATATAGTTCATTATAGAGAACAAGTGATCAAATTACCTCATGTTCTTTCCATGAGCCAAACTCAATGTATTCTCTACCATAAAATGCCAGAATGACCAACCAAGTAGCCTAAAATATTAAAAGCAAGAACAATTAAGTTAACATTAAAACTAAATTCGTTGATATCTAGAAGCTATTGACTATTTTAAATTGTTGAGTTTGTGGATGAATATTAATTGCCATACAAATGAATTATTTTAAAAGTATTTCTTTGCATGTCTGCATCTATATTTTTAAATGTTTCTTATTTAGCCAAAAAATATATATATTGGATTTGATTTTATGCAGAAGAAGAGATCATTTTTATTTTTTAAATAATTAAATTTGAAGAATAATCACAGTATTTTAATAACCTGGAAAAATACGTGAGGGAAAATAATGACAAAAAAGACTGTTTGAAAGAATGTGTACTTAATTTTAAATTGTGAAGATGAGAGAGCAAACAATCTTGGAAATTATCTTGCTAACTTTTCATTTAGAGAAGCAAAAGTGAGAATGTCTGAGCAGCTGACATACATTTGCTCATTCCTTAAAAATAATTAAATATAATTTGTTTCTTAAAAATAAGCAAAGAATTGCATAAACAGGTCACAAAACTAAGGAAATTAATAAGATGTACATGATTATTCAGTTTTATGAAAAACATAAAAAAGAGAAAGAACGGGAGAGGATCAGGCAAGGTAATTTTTAAACTAATGATTTTTATTGGCTAAGAAAGTAAATTTAGAGTAGCGATGATATATATAAACATACACTTATGTGTATTTGTTTATACATGGTTCATGCCTTTTTTTGCCCATATCAGAGATCAACTTAGTACAGAATACATCTGATCATTTAGTTAACTATAAACAGCATCATAGCTGCCTGGCGTAATTTTGTTTTGTTTGTTTTCTTTTTTTTCTTTAAAGATAAAGGTGACATTAAGTGACAGTTGTCATAAATTTTTATATTGGTCCATTAAACTTAGAAAAACAACAAAGCAAACAGACACAGCTGAGTATATATAAACAGGCAACAGTCTAAATACACATATTTGGGGTTACATGAACAAGGCAAGAATCACTAAAATAATCACAGGTGTTTGCTGTGTATTTAGGAGGTTACGAGTCAGATATAGCAAAAATGCAATAATCTACACTAACTCACCCAAATTCTCAAAAAAACCTGGCAATTTTAACCCTATTATCAGATTTTCCTGTTACATTATTGTCATTATGAAATATAGTATATTTTCTGACATGAGGTATTATTATACACATATATTATTAACTAAGTGACTAAACAATACTTCATAACAATTTTGAACAACATGATTATGAGTTAGACATACCTGCAATTAGTTTATAAGATAATGCTTCCTACTCCGCTAATTCTAATCCTTTTTGCCAACTACCCTCCCTTATATCCACCTTGTGAACATCAAATTAGAAAATTCAGGCCAACCTATAGTTATCTGTATCCTTTACTTCTCTCCAGACAGGTTACAAATAAAATCTCCTCTCTGAGCACATATTTCACTGTTCCCCACCTCATTCTGACATTACCACAATTGCTCAGGATCTCTTCATTTCTCAAATTATTCCAAGTTCCTCTGCTACCACACCAGTTCATTGACAATACAAACTTATCTTTTCCACTAATCATTTTAAACTTAAAACACAATTTATTTCTTAAAAGCCCGCTCTTTTATAATATTATTCAATTATTCATTCAAGAAAGACTAGCTATGTTGGGTATCATACACACAAAAATTAAATATTCAGTCCCAACACAAAAACAGTTCACAGACTACCACCCCTATCAAAGCAATATGTCCTGGCCCTCATATCCAAAGTTCTACATTGGCCCCACAAGACCTTATTTTCCTTCTTTCTATATTCTACAATAAACTTTTTTTTCTTTTTTTACTATCTATAATAAACTTTCATCTCTAGAACTATTAAAAATATCATTCTTTTGCCCTTCAACATTTACTGAGTCACTACTATGTGCTTGGCAACATGCTAGGAGATTAGGTGCTGGAGGATACAATGGTGAGCAAAATATAAATATTTTGCATTCAGGTCCCTTTCCACCCACTCCCAAATACTGTTCCTAACTTTCTCAGTGCCTCTACAATTCTCCTGGAACCAAGCGATCTTTCATCTTTTTCTCTCTCATTTTCTCATACCCCATCACTAATAGTAAATTAGCCCTGCTAATCTGTCACCCATGTAAGATGGTCCCTTCCAGCACCACTCTGAGATGCAGGCAAGAGTGGCCACTGCCCTGGGACTACTAGCATTTTAGAGAGCAGAGCCTGCTCTGGCCCTCCAGCCAGGTACCTTTTCATGGGGCAAGAAGTCTACACAGCCCAGGGCCATGCTCTGACTCCTCTAGACTCTACCTCAGAAAATTCCCTTTGCACAGCCCTGGACTATACTCCCCAGAGCAGATGGAGAAGCACGCATACCCACCTCTAAGCCGGAGGGGTGGTCAAGAGATAGCTTTCAACGGATGGGGCAAGGTTGCTTGGGGGATGAGCATGTGAGCATGCTATGGCAAAGAGCCTAGGATATTGGGGAAAGGAGGCAGACTGCAGGACAGGGACGAGGTGACAGAGGCCAATTCTCCCTTTGCCACTATGTTCTAGAACAGAACTCCTGAAAAAGGTGAGAATTCTAAGTGGTCATCCACCATTATAAAGCTGTATTGGTCAGGTTAGGAGATTAGAACATACTTTATTTAACAGTTTCTTTGCGATTTGCAACATTTAAGTATGCAAAAACGCAGTGAGTAAGCGTCCATTTGTATTCTTGTTCATATTGGTGAGGGATGGGTCTGGTTCCCACATCCTATTTCCACTGATGGTTCCCCAGCCACAATCTTTATTATAACCCACAAAATAAAAATGATTATTATAATAGTAGCATCAGTAGAAGTGGCAGTAGTAAATACTACATTGACAATACCTCTTAGTAAAGGTCCTAGCACAGTACCAAGCATCTAATCTATGCTAGGTTCTTTCACACCCTAAGTAACACTTAACCCTACTAATTGTTACCTACATTTTATCCATGAATTTAAAGTAACAGAGTAGCAGAAGGATTCTAACCAAGGTTTTCTGAATTAAAAGCCCAAATTCTTTACCCTATACTTCCTTTCAGATGATTAAGAGATGTTTACCTGACTTAAGACCCTGTTAATCTATCCTACACTGACCTGCCAGATAAATCTTCCAAAAGGACCACTTTCATCTTCACATTTGATCCACTTTAAAAAATATACACTGGCTGATTATGCTATATCCAGTTAAGTTCCAAACATTAAGTCTTTTCCTTTTCGACTCTATATGATTCCTTATTTCCCAAAAAACTCTTCAAACTCTTTACACTAAGATCATACCTGCCTTTACCCCTATCATGTGCTTAACCCCTTCCTCACAGCCAATACACCTCCAAAACAACCTTTAAGTTTCATCTCATGCCTCACCTCCTCCCTGAAGATCTGTAACTACTCAAGCCCATAATCTTTTATTCCATTTATCTGTATCCCCATAATACTGATGGTCTCTAATCAGTCAAAAAGTAATTAAGCCATGAACTTAGCATGGTGAGAACCACAAAAGACATTACATAACTTTTGGTTTCAAATCACTTTATGGAGTTAATCTTGTTGGAAGGCACTACAGGAGACTGGTAAAATGGCTCCAGAGACAAAGTACCTGACTGAAAACCCTGCCTCAATCATATATTTGCATACATAGGTGTTAAGTATGCATAGTACAGTAACAAACAGCAGTTCTTTTATGATAAGCAGAGTTTTGTTCCTGGAACCTATTTAGATGTTAACTTTTTGAGAACCCCAAAGAACTTTTGTTCACACATTATATACAGATATGTACTGGTAAATGTTTAGCAACCAATGTTCTCCCCTTCTCCTCTGCCACCCAAAAAGCCACATTTGTAGTTTCTTCTCATTTCCATGGTGCAAATAATCCTGGCATGGCCAGTTTCAAGGTAGCAATATGACATCCTAAATGCAGAGTTAAGAAGAGATGAGCAAGATTGTTTCTCTCAAGCTGGTAAGAACAGGCTTCGGTATGTCATTGGGTTTAGCTCTCCATATTCATCATATCATAAAATAAAATAGAGAAATGCACAAATATTCATTAATTTAAAATGACAATAATGAAACCACTCCATGTTAACATAAACATTTTTACAAAATATATGTAAATCTTCCAAAATGAAAAAAGATTTGATGAGAAGAGTAGAATTGTTTTACATCTTTATATACTTATTTAATCTCTTACTTAATAGAAGACAATTGGATTGTCACATCACATTTACTTCTGTGCTCAATCTATTTTGGTTGAAATACGTCAAGAAAATGCTGCTTCAGGCAGACAAGCAGTTAAAAAAGGGAGGACCTCCTGGGACTGGTGACCCCACCCCTGACCTCCAGGGTTCCTTCATTTACATTTTGATATGCATTTATATACAGTGTACAGTTTGCATAGAAGATTTTGGTGTAAAAAGACCTAACAATAAGAGTTTGGACTAGTTTGGTAGTTTAATTAGTTTTTCTCACTTAGCTATTATTCAAGTATGAGGAATTCTAACTTTAGACTGCACTGAAAAGAAAGTCCATGCTATTTCATATGTATGCATGCATTTATATATATATATATAAATGTATATATATATACATATATATGTGTATATGAATGTATATGTATACATATTATATTTTTCCCCAATTTGACCACTCAAAGTGCTAAGAATATCAAGGAAAGAAAGATCACTACAAAATAAAAACATTTTTCAGAGAAAAAAATTCTATGCAGCAAGAAAATTTATAAAGCTAATGTATAAATCTTCACTGAGCTGGACATAATATTCAATTAAGTATAAAAGGTTCAACTATGTTCTACATTTTAACAATGGACAACTGCATCATATATATAATATAAGTCAGAGTTACATATTCATTGACGTCAAAAAATGGCTGCCACCAGAACACAATTATATCTTAACTCTGAAATTTAAAGTTTCTGAATTAAATATTTTTGGCAAAACTTAACTATGGAAAATGTCATTAAACAATTTAACAATATAAGCACATAAATTGTACTCAAGAAAAAAAGCATTACTTTAAAATTTTCAGAACTACTGGCAACAGCTAGTGGTTTTATCTGAAAGACTGTATCTGTATTACATTAAGTGGTTTCCCCTGGCTCTAAAGTATCACTTTAGCCTAGTATTCATCTCACTCTTAAAATACCAAGGCAATGTTAAGCACATTCTGTACCTCTTCCTTTCCTTCAACTTGGACTGGAATTACCTTCCTTTCAATTTACCTTTCAAGGAATTGAAATAGGATAGCTATTGCCTAAACCAGTTTAATCCCACTAGCTACTTCAAACTTACTACATTTCAAACCACTTCTATTCTTTTGCAAATATTACCTTCTCATTAAATTAAATGTCTTCATGATCACTAAAACAAAAGAATATAATAAAATTTAAATATATATCTTGTAAATCAATGACAAGAATGTTGAACATTTTTTAAGGGGGAGGTCAAATAGTACCAAAGGTTATCGGATTTTTACATGACTCCACCATTCACTTACTTTTCAGCAGGAGTTATAGTCAGTTTCAGTTCTCTTATATCAACAGTGTAAGGTACTAACACAAGGCTAGGCAGTTTAGTTATTTCTACTCATAATTTTTTACATGAAAGAAATTTTGAAGGGAGGCTAAATGCTTAAATAACACAAGCCTCCCTGTACTTACTAAAATAAGTAAATTTGCTTTATTTAAATTCTACCCTTTCTGCAGAGTAATAAGTAATTCATCTGTCAATGCATGTTTTTCCTATCAATTACTGCTCTTGTAATCTTTAAAGATCCTGCCCCACAATTTGATTCTGGTAACAAGATGGGACACTTTATCAAGTTTACTCTGAAGAATTCCTAACCACTGACCAGTACTGAAAATGACTTAATAAAATACATAGTACATAACATCCCTCTTTGAAAACAATTTTGATTGTTTCTGATTAAGTCCAGTTCCATGTTACTATTTTCAGCTGCTACTCTCTCCTGCAAAACACTCTACACATCCTACCCCACAAGGACTAAGCCGGAAAGATGAAAATGACAATACTAGCTACCACAGTTAGAGGGCTAACTCTAGACTACCATGTTAAGCTCTCTGTATACACTTATGTCATTTTACCTTTCACTTTACCTTTCACTTTATAACACCTATTGAGTAGGTAATACCCCAGTTTTTACATAACATATCTGGGATCAAAGTAGTTAAGAAATTTATTTAAGTATAATTAACTATCAAATGACAAAACCAGGATTTGAATCAGGTCTCTTATTCAAAAGACTAGGACTCACATTTTTCCCTAACAGTTTTGCAAGATAACATACCTCAGGCCACATGCATCAGAGTTTATTTTTTAAGCTAAAGACATAGGAAGTCATGGATATTTGTATAAGTGGAATTAGTATATGAGTGTCTCACATAGCATAGCTTAGGTCTTTGTGGAAATTTTACAATTCCATGCAAGTACTACAACAGTCTCCTATTAATACTGTGACAGTCCCGACAAAAATCTATATTCAAGAGTTGTTGAGGAAGGTATCTCACAAATCTGCTTCATACCAAACCTGTGTTTGTGTCTTCAAGAGTGAGCTGTGATTTGATACTCACAGACTGATCTACACTGCGTATAGCATACCTCATGATATAGAAGATAGGGACAAAGTTATGAGTTCTTACAATGTGTACCAGGTCAGGCTACTTAACTGCTAAACTACAATACAGAATACTTGATAGGAAAGACTTTTATAAAATGCCATATAGTCACTGTGTAACAAAGTAAGAAGAAATATCAATGAAGGTAACAAGAGCCACATAAATTTTTTTTCTAGAAAAGCATATAATTGCATATAAAATGCAGAAATATTAAACTCACTGTGGCTCTACTGGATTATTAAGGGATAAAGAACATTAAAAATATTTCAGAAATTGATAAACTAGTGGTGGAACTTCCAAAAGTTTGAGTTATGCCTGGTAAAGGTAGTACTTACATTAAATTGAAGCAATAACTCAACACTTAGCAGGAAAATGTTCTTTGGTGAAGCCACACAAATCTGGATCTATGATACCTCATAATAAGATCCTATAGTAGGAAGCTAATATGATATTAGGTGGGTGTATTAAAAAAATCTCAATGGGAAAATGCCACTGTGGGTAAGCTATTATTAAAGGAATGTGAAAGAGCATACCACTTAATCACGGATAAACATCTCTATGTAAAGCAAATTTATTGTTTAAAAAAAAGCTTATACTATACTACTTACTTGTTCTATGGCATGAGCTTGCTTAAGAGGTTGATTTCACCTTTAGCTGAAGCTGTGTATTTGCTAATCTGCTTAGGGCAGCTGTCAAGTAATCAGAGTAAGCGGTGCCATTTTAATAAGGAAGTCTTTTAATGAAATATAATAGGTCACAAATACCCAATTTCTGCTCTTTACTGTAATTGCCAGTCTTTACTATAACTGCCACTTTAACAATCTTTTCCAAATGCTGACACAAAGATGAACAAATCAAGAGTATTAGCATGTGTGTATATTTACAGCTTATTGCTGTCAAAGACTAGTTCCACTCCCAACTCCAGCAGCTATATGAGGATCTGTTTCTTTTCAAGAAAGCATCCTGTTTCAGGTTGTGAATATATCTGAATTAATCTTTTCATGGCTACATTAGCAAACACATACAAAGGCTACAAAGAAGAAATGTTGACAAAGTTACAGCACAATATTACAGCATTAGGAATATCACAGATACTTTTACCGTCACTGTGAAGGACTGTATATTTTACTACTTTATTCATTCTTAATAAATTCTCTGCTCCATTAAGTTATTAGTTCTTAATTTCAAAAAATATTGTTTATATACATTTCAAATAGCCTGCTCTCTTAAACTTTTTAAAGTTCATCACAATCACCAGTTTTATATAAACAAACACTTAAATCACATACATAGAACTACAAGCATTTGCTGAAAAAGTCAAATACAGGATCTCAGAGAAAGCAAAATTTTTTTTTTTAAAAAAAGCACGATTATTTTGCTACAGTTCAATTTTAAGTTTATGATAAATTAAGCTCCCGAAAAAAGCGTCCCTGAAAACTTTTTTATATGATGATTCTGTTAACTTTTTGTTTTATTCTGAGCATACTATTTTTTTTAACCAGTAGCTTCTTGAATTTGGTACTAGTATTACTATTTTAATACCAGAAGTCCTGTGCACAAACAGTAGTAGTTTTATAAGAAGTTTGCCCATTTTTCAAAGGGTAAGCTTCCCCAAATCAAACTAGCTTGTTGTGAAAAGAAAACCATGACAACTGTTTGTACCTCTTGCTTTATTATTACATCCGGCCTGGTCACTCTTAGAAATTCAATCTATTATGGTTGCTAGGAGTCTGTTGCTGTGCAACCTAAAAGGGTATGCTGTGCTTTCAGGCTAAGGAGTGCTAATAAACCTGTAGGCTTCCCTCTATGGGTCTGACCAGTCTGTTTAAAGGGCTTAATACTTTTCAAGAGTAATTGGGGCTACAATTCAAGACACATCCTATTAAAAACAAATCACACTGAGATTTTTAACAAAGGGACAAAATGCTAAACATACACAAATATTCAAAATGTATCCTCAGAATCCCTAATTTGGTAAAACAAACAAAGAACAGATTATGATCCACATTTCAATTATACCACCTACCATCCCCAAGTTTTTATTTCCATACAATCCCCTAAAAGATTATAACGGATATAAATGAACTGAGCAAGTTTCAGGGGGGAAAAGCAGCACTAAGTACCCGCAACTCTGATTTAAAAAAAAAAAAAAAAAAAAACATACCACCTACCATCCCCAAGTTTTTATTTCCATACAATCCCCTAAAAGATTATAACGGATATAAATGAACTGAGCAAGTTTCAGGGGGGAAAAGCAGCACTAAGTACCCGCAACTCTTATTTTAAAAAAAAAAAAAAAAAAACACCTATCTCATACATGTAAACTCCAATAATAAAAAAATTGATTAAACTTAGGAATTCAGAAGTCATGAAGTTAGCAATTATAAAAAAACAACTCAAAAATATTACTGAAAAAGTAAACAAATTCTAAATTTCATTTTATTATAAAAACATGATTTTTTGTTTTTCTGTTCATTTCTTTTTGTCAGTAACGGTTTTACATTTAATTCTAAAATCTGTCCCATCAAATGCATATTCTATAACTTTAATGATTAACACTTAAGTTATTCACACAAATTCACTACAATTGGATAGCATTACGTGAATGTAAATGAGAAGTGAAGCATAGTAGACTCTATCAATAAAATACTGCTAATCAAATTGTGTGAAACAGATTTGAAAAGTGAGCAGAGGTTAAGGGAGGACTGCTAATTCCTTTAAAAGAAGAAATTGTATTGACTTTTATTTACTTATAAGTAATTTTTTTCACTAAGTATTTGAAAACAAAGGTGAAATTATTCTACCAAAGACCAAAGACGATACAGAGAAATAAAAATAAATGATTCAGAAATAGTCATCTTAACTATAAAAATCTACGCAGAACTTTCCAAGGATATTTTGGCTATACTTTCCAAGGATATAATGCCTGCAAGTTTTGAAAGTTAAAAATAAATTTTTTTTAAAAAGTCAGGCAACACTTTCTCTATATTCAGGGCAACATTTAGCCCTTCCACCTAACTACTCTGAGGTGGGAACACTATAAATAATCTGTCAACTGTAGTACCTTATTCTTTTTTAAAGAGCCATGGTTATCTGTCCTTCAATGGTTGCTTTAATTTCTTCTGATTACAGGCCATAGGAAGTAAAGGAAATTAATGTGCCCAGGAGCAACAAATAGACGAATGTGAACAACTATCCAAAAAAGAAAGACAAAGAACCCAATAATAAAGGAGAGCTGCAGGCTGAGAGGTGCAAAGGCAACATCTAACCAAAGAAATGAGGCTGAGGCAAGAAGAGAATGGGTTGACTAAGAAGGTTTAGAACAGCCTGTAAGTAACGCCAAGCAGAGCAGAACAGACCAAATGGGAGGAAAAGGGCAGGAAAAAAAATGATAAAAAGAGATAAGAATACATTAGAAAGAGAATAATTGAAGAGGATTTGCAAAAAGAAACAGGATTCATTTTACAAATGACCAAATGGGAGGAAAAGGGCAGGAAAAAAAATGATAAAAAGAGATAAGAATGCATTAGAAAGAGAATAATTGAAGAGGATTTGCAAAAAGAAACAGGATTCATTTTACAAATGAGAAAACAGAAAAAAAGAAAAAACATGACAATTTATATTCGATAATTTTTATTCCTTGCTCCATCTTTAAGATGCTTTTTAAAGAAAGCATGCAACAACTGAGAAAAAAAGTAATTCTTAAAAGATCTAGTGATGTCAGTAACACTTAAAATGTAAAAACCAAGTGATTAGTAACTTAGACTCCACTTAATTTGAGAAAGAAGTAATTTAGATACTTTCCAGCTCTCAAGTAGAATTAACAGAATTTTAACTCTAAAGCTGCAGGGCCTTATGTATGAAAACATTCTTACAGGTAATTAAATTGATTCCTCCCCCCACACCCCAAGAAGAATGAAACAAAACATTAAAACAAACACTACACATATACACAGTCAATAAAGTTATTAAAGTCAGATTCTACTTGAGTATACTATTCACAGGGCATGTGTTAGGCAAATGTGTTAACTTCCAAAGCAGTTATTTAATACTTTGTCAATTACTAGTCAAGTATATTAAATAGTTTTGGACAAACCTGATCTGAAAGAATCAAAGTTCTAAACTGGTTACATTTAATACTTAGGATCCTGTCAGTTACTATTAACTAAAAGGCAATGGGGCAAATAATAAAACCAGTGGGGATGAATATCCCATACTGAAAGTGTTGCTGGAAAGTGTCTTCTGGTATTCATTGGGTCCCTGTCCCCTCAAAGCTACAAAGCTGCAATATAATTATTAAAAATGACAGCCTTAAAACAAACCATAGACTATGTAGCTATAGAGAATAACATATTCACCATTCAATTATGCCTCTTTTTGGCAAATTCCAGTTTTCTTGGATTTGCAACACCCTATCACATTTGATTCATCTCCACATACCCACCTTCCCCCCCCCAATTATTTTTTAAATCAAAGATCCTCAATAAATGGTGCTGAATAGAATTGAATTCTGATTTCTTTTACTTTCATAAATTTTTTATCAAGAATTGTAGGTTCTTTGATATCACATAATTAGGGTTGGTAACCAACGACTTACAGTTTAGATTTATTTTTAGTACTTATATTTTACCAACCATAAAGAGAAAAAAAATTATTATGAGGGCCATAAACACATTTCTCCTTTCTCTTCACAGAATACTTCCTTATTTTGTTTCTTCAAATTATTTTGACAACTTGTGTAGCCAACGTCAAAAAGTATACTGATGTACAGGGTCGGCCCGGTGGCGCACTGCTACAGTGCGCCGCTTGGGAGCGCGGAGGCGCTCCCGCCGAGGGTTTGGATCCCACATACAGACCGGTTCCCGCTCACTGGCTGAGCGAGGTGCGGGCGCGACACCGAGGGTTGCGATCCCGTTGCCGGTCCCAGTCCGGTACGGGCGCGACACTGAGGGTTGCGATCTGTTGCTGGACATGAAAAAAGACAAAAAGAAAAAAATAAAAGTATACTGATGTACAAAGAATTTTTTTTAATATTAAAATTTATAAAGGAAATGTGATACAAACAACTGATTAGAAGAGTACTGATTAGAAGAGTACTATCGGTTAAAAACATATTTGAAAACTTCTTAAATTAAAAACCACTTTCGAACTACTACTATTCATTTTTATACATTTAAAAACTTGAAAAAAGATACTGGGGATCAAATGATTTTTGAAATTCATAATTTAGGATACTGAAAAGATACCTTGACGTACATTCTATATATCCAAAGGATAATTTCAGTTGCATCACATTATAAATGCCAAAAAGCTCAGATATATATTTCACTATGTTTTGTGAAAGAAAAATATATTTAAAAATCTTTAGAAAATACAAAAGAAACCATCTTAATAAAGAGGTAAATGTTACTTTCTCACAGAACACTAGCACATAGTCTTTGAGGGGTCCATACTAAATCTGAAAATTATATTTAATTCCAACTCAAAATCTGAGACCAGAAATACGAAAGTTCTCAATTCAAAATCTTAAATGATATTTGGCTAGAAACTAACTTTTATTCATGATTTTTTTTTTCCTTCCATCCCTCTATTCACGGCGGAGATGACACAACATGCAAAGCAGAGCAATGGATTGGCAATCTGAGCACTAAACCTGACTCACCTGTGTTGGGCAGGGTGAATAATAATCAGGTAGGTGGGAGTATAGAGGTATAGCTGAAACAAGATTAACCATGAGTTAACCATTAAAGCAGAGTGTCAATACAGGGGAATTCATTTCATTGTTTCATCATACTGCTCAATTTTTGTAATATGCTTAAATGTTTCCTTAATAAAAAAGTTAGGGGGAAAAACATGAGAGTAGACTCAATGCTCCCCAAAGTCTCTTATATTTCACATATTTTTTCATAAACATGGTGGTGGTACACACTAGTGGTAATACTAAAATTTGACTTCTTTAATTTTTTTATTTTTTTAATGTCAGAAATAACCAGGTACTCATATTCAATAGACTTTGGTCCATGGGATGCTAAAATGTGTGCACAGCTGACTACATTCATACACAAATGCCAGGGCATATTTGCAAGTATAATCATTTAACCAGCCCTTAAAGATGGAAATCAGGATTGAAAATATTGTAATATATAATTATATAAGTTCAAACAGAGAAAGGTAATTTTTATTTTGTTTTGTTTAAGGTTTCACAGAAATTCCTACTTCTTTAACTTAAATGTTTTAAAAAACACATACACGTTTATATTGTATTATTTTATATTATATTAATTATATTTTGTACCATTTAAAAAATATTACAGTATAGTACAATAGCCCCAAATTCTGTGAAACTTACATTTCATAATGGATGACAGGCACATAATGCTGAATATCTGACACTGAATTGAAATGGAAAATATAATATTGACTGAAAATCCCATTCTAAAAATATCAACATGACAATCTATGTCAAAATAACAATTCAAGACAATTTGCCTCCATTAGTAACTTTTATTTATCTAAATAACCACTCATTTATGTCTTTTTGCATATACAAAATTTTACAAGTAAATTCAATTCATAAATGATCATAAATGATCATTAAAGATGACTAGATAATGATAAATATATAAACAATAACATTCTAGTCTCACATCTTGTAAAACACTGAAGAGCATTTTTTTAATAAAAACCATCGTACACAAAGATTTGTTTTCCAGTTTAAATTAGCCATAAACTTAGAGTATAACCAACCAAATTAGCAGTCTAATTCTAATCTGTTTGCCTATTAATTATTATTTTTACTTTTAATACTTCACATATAAATTCTGTTCAATTTTTTAGGGCACGTATTCTTAACAGATCTTTCAGGAGAACCTCCAAGGTGGAAGCAGGTAGGGTTGACTTGAAGAATTTAATTTTGAAAGAGTCTCAATCTGCTTGCTTCCTTATAGAAAACCATAGCTCTGGTGAAAACACACACACACACACACACACACACACATGAAAATGCTGTATATTCAGAGAGAGACATAAAAGTGATAAAAGGGGCAAAGAGAAAGGCAAAGTGCTGTGTGAGGACAGGCATAAAAAATTAGAACTCTTTGGTATAAAAGAAAGGCTAGCATCAATCAAAGCATCAATACTTTAAAAATATACAAAGCCATATTTGAAGAAATATCCAAAACTCACCTCCTTCGGGTTTCTTCAAATGTTACCTTCCTTCCCTGTAAGGTCTTCTTAATCACCCTATTTAAAATTGCAATCTTCTCCACCCTTATCGCCTACCAGTTCTATCCTCCCTCTTTATTTTTCTCCATAGCATTTATAACCATCTATTACAATACATACTCATTTATTTTCTCTCTCCCTCATCCCTGTTTAAATGTGAGCTACGAGGGCAGAAGCCTGATCAATTTTGTTCATTATTATATCCTCCACAGCTGTTGATTTCTTGGCCCATATTGTATGTGCCAATATTTGCTCAATAAGTGAATTAAAGAATTTTTTTTTTAAAAAATGAGCATGTACACTTAAATGTATTGCAGAAATTTAAGGGCTCCCTTAGTCTGGAGAGAAGGTAAGATGATTTCATAATTAGTAGTAAATTCACAATTAGCACCAAATTCATTACCTCAGGAGATAGTACAGAATGAAAATACACTTATTGAAAAGAGGGCTAAATGGATTTATGAATGACAGCTCCACATAAAAAAAAAAAAAAAAAAAAAAAAAAAAATTTTTCAGGAAGAAATTTTTGTAGGAA
>NW_007730057.1:73607-91814 GCF_000696425.1 Galeopterus variegatus
AAAACAAAAAGAAAAAACACATATTGAAAAAAGGGGTAAAAAGGTTTATAAAAGAGAGCCCCCCAAAAAAAAAAAAAAAAAAAAAAAAAAAAACGTTTTTCAGGATGAAGTCTATGTAGTAGACATCATAGCAGATAGCTGTACTTTTCCTAATGCAACCCTAATTGAAAAATCACGAAGGCAACCACAGATCTGACTTCTGTAGTAATTTATTTATTTGTGTGTGTGTGTGTGTGTGACTGGTAAGGGGATCGCAACCCTTGGCTTGGTGTCGTCCGCAATGTGCTCAGCCAGTGAGCGCACCGGCCATCCCTGTATAAGATCCGAACCTGCAGCCTCGGTGCTCCCAGCGCTGCACTCTCCCAAGTGAGCCACGGGTTCGGCCCTGTAGTAATTTCATTTTGATACCACCAGCTGCCTTGGTATAACCCTGGAACTCAAGTCCTAATCCTGCACTTTTGACCTCTCAACAGGTATCATGAAGTTAGGCAGCAAAGGGAGAAACCAAGGAGGTTGGGGTATTCAAAGCAGTCCCCCAAATAGTAAAGTTCCCATGATACCCCACATGGCTCTCCCATATTAAGTAGCATTAGGAATTCCTGTACCCCACTACACCTAGAAAAGAGGAAGAAGGTACTGGAGGCATTCCCCAACTTCTGAAACCAAGAAATTAGTTTTGTCAGACACTAAGGAAATTCTAAGCAAGTCTATATATATATATATATATATATATAAAGAGTGAGACAACAAAATGTCATTTGAAAAGGTAAGAGAAAAAAGACCTTGATTAGGGTCAGCCCAAATCTACCACTAGGCCAGATGATCCTCTATTTGAAGAAATATCAGAAATTTATGAATTCATGCCATTAAATTCATTTTGAAGTAAATAAATGCAATAGGAAAAATAAACTTCACTGTTCTAATGTTCACTATAAAATCAGGGCTACACAAAATTATAAAATGGTTAAATGTGTTTTCTATAATTTGGTTAGAGAAAAGATAAACAATCTGAGGCTTAACCAACAATTATTCATCAGTTGCTTCTACTAGGAAAGGGTCTTGTGCTGAGTTCAAAAACCTTTTACGTAGTCTTCTGCCCTCGATAAGCTTACAAACAATTTGAAAAAATTACACATTTACAAATGAACTAACAAAAATCTAAATCACAATACCCAATCAGTAGCATGGATAATAAGAAATTTATTAGAAGTGAACCCATTAAGTTAGGGAGACCACTCTAACTTTAGGAGAAATGCATTTAAGTAGGGCCGGAAACACATTCTAAGTAAATAAGTAAAATAAAGGATGAGAACAAAGTTTTAGAAAAAAGAAATGGAAAGGCAGAATTCAGGAGACCAAATAGGATAGTAATAGCAAATGCCATTTATTAAGCACTTACATGTCAGACACAGTGCTGTTTTACCTATGTCATAAAATGTAATCTTTAAAACAATCTTTTAAGGTTGATTTTATTAATCCTATTTCACAGAGTTTAGGCAATCAACCCAAGGTTAAACTACTAGTCAGTAATGGAGCTGGAATTCAAAGCCAGGGCTGTTAATTTCAAAGTTCATGCTCTTAACCAATGCACAACAAGCCAGGCTGGCCAGAAAAGATGAATTATAGAGCAAAGTGGTAAAACAGAAGCTTGAAAATGACTTTAATTAAAAAATAAAAATTAAATTAAAAAATATTAAAACCCTGGTTAAGACCAGAGTTTGGCAAACTATTAAAAATAAGAGTTGAAAATTTTGAAAATAGACATAAGAATATAAGCTTCCTAACAGCAAAGCCTATGGTAGTTTTCTGGCACATCATGGCACTCAATAAATATTTCTTAAATGATTCTGATGAATAGGTAGTGGGGAATCCTGAAAAGATCCTGACCCAGAGAAACATAAACCTCTGAGCTATTTTTAAAAACCCAAAGAAGTTGTTTTTTTTTTAGGATTCTATTAATCCATACTTAAAAACAGTTTAAACAAAAATATACCCAGATTATAAATTCAAAAGACATTAAGACCACATTCCATATTTGAGATTCTTCCTCTTTATATCCAACAAATACAGCCAGCCGTCTGGTAACTCAATCTCTAAATTCAAATCTCAATCTAAGCCTTGTAAGCATTTAGCACTCTCTGTTCACTTGAATTACACTTTCAATATTTGTATTTTCTGTTCTACCTTATAGGCCAGTATGTTATGTCAGCAGATCAGAAATACGGCTAAATCTAAAAGTTATTTAGGTCCCTCCTCCCCCCAAAAAACTTTTCTTCATTAACAGAAAGCAAAATCAATTTAATGTATCATATGTTGTCTCCCTTAATTCATATGAAATAGCAGCATTAAATTAAAAAAAAATCATAAAGAATGATGAACTTCTAGGCAAAAATGCAAGAGCTAACTAATATTTCGTCATACCTTTGTTTATCGTATCTCCTTTTTTATTGAAGGTGAGGATAAATCCAAAGGGAACAGTTTTACAAGAAGGTTTATCTGTGGGGATTTACCTTGTTAAGAGCAAATGACAAACGGTTTTCCCCCATAGGAAATCTACTATTGTTTTATAAAAATGTATCCTTTCAGATTTAGTACCACAAATGAGGCTGCAGAGTCATCAGGTTACACTGGAAAGTTCATTTGTCATTTTCTTGGTCTCTCTTAAAGGGATTGTTTTAAATAATTAACAGTGTTAGTGCTCAAATTGTTCAACTTATCACAAAAAAGGATATCAAAACTAAGTTCAAGCATAGCTCATTGACTTACTTCTAATTCTAAAATACACATACAGAGAAAATACAACAAAATCTTGATAATTACTTATTACTGCCATAGTCAACATACTATTAATCAGTAAACAACATATCCTTCCAAAGACTCAGATTAAGAAAATAATAAGTCATATAATAAAACGGCCATTGGTATTGCTTCTGGTTGCTATGGAATAAAGGGTAGTCATCTGCTATTCACTCTTACTTAATAGTACTGCAGCACCTTCAAAGCCCAGCCAGGCAAGTCTCAGCTTGTACCACCTATATCAGCTGCCAGTATTTTTTGTTCCACAAGAGAATGACCTACAGGAACAAATCTTTCACTTTTTAAAACTTAATAATTAAATATATTTTTACAGCAATCTTTACAATGGTTAGATTCACCTTTACCCTCATCAAAAAAAGTAAAGGGGCGCATGTCAGGCCTGAGAATTACTTATTAATACATTGTTTTTGATATATACTATTAACACCCAGAAAGGGAATATACAAAGGATAAGGATAAAAATGTAATATCTTTCTCGTTTTAAAAATCCAGCAAGTACGGTATTTCCCCTTAATACACAGCCCACTTAAGTTTTTGAAAAATGTTTTTAAATTTAATTTCTATATTGTTCTAATATAAAACAATTAAGTGATGTTCCATATATCCAAAATTATAGTTGGAAATAATTTTAAAATTAAGATATGTATTCAAACTTTGAATGCGGAACTATAAAACTAATTTGCTTTTTCTAGAAAAAATATGGAAATCAAAACTATAGATAAAATAAACAAGTATTCTGAATACTAAAAGCAGTACACTTGAGTTGTTTGCCTCTCAAAGGTTTTGCACTAGCTATAACTTACCTTCAGTTTTCTTATCTTTAAAGTAAGTGGGAGGTAGGAAAAGGTATTCAACTAGATAACCTCCAAAGCCCATTCCAATTTAAAAAATCTGATTCTAAAATAAAACATCCTAATTATGTCTCTACCAGAATCCTATAGATTTGTGCAATTTGCATTTGAAAGCATGTGTAACTCTAGTTAGAACCGTTTTCACCTCTAATCTCTATACTCTAGCCCCCTGGCTGCCTCTTTTGGTCTGCAGTGCTGAGCCAGACATAGTGAAGGGGCAGAAGAATATGACCATAAAATAGTTAAGTAAAATAGTTAAGCAGAGGCAGGAAGAAAGGCGGAAGTTGAACCTTTGTAAAAGGAAGAGACTCATCATAGGCGGTTTGAAGTTCCAGACCCAAAAACCTAGATGCTATGCAAACAGGATCAGGTTCTAAAATAAAATTCTTGGATAAAGCTCTCCTTTACACATGAAGAGACAGCAGTTCTTCCAAATTAGAGCAGTAAGCTGTTTGGTATTGGAAGTTACTCCCACATACAAAAAGTAGATCAATATTATTATTCTCACAATGGAAATCACTGGTTTTTAAATTGTATCACACAACGTAAATGCACTGATACTCAAATTTAAAAAAGAAACAACTTCTAAATACTAGAATAAAATTGCCTATGCTTTTATTGATACTATATGGAATGTAAAATTAATAAAAAGTGAAATAAAACTATTTTCAGTATGAGGTACCTAAAAGCACAGAAAAAGTTACTACAAATAATGCTTAAATTGATATTGCATTAAATTCATAACAAAAGCATCTATATGTTACTGAAATTATCATGTATATTCCATGATCTTTTGTTCTGCAGTGTTACATACGTTATGTTCAAACACTGCATGGCTCTTTAAACTTTATACTGGTGTTTTCTTCATACATTACATCTTCTATCTACTTTTGGAAAGCATGAACATCTAATACGCAGAATCACTTAGCACAGATGTTTCATAATGTCAGAAAGAATTAAATATAACCCTTTGAGAGAAGAAATAGTAGTTTAGTTATGGGATAAGATCATTTAATTAGTACATCACTTTGGTTATTTCATATTGCTTTACTCTTCAGTCTGACTAGTTAGCCTGTAAAAACTGCCACAAAATATTTTGTTAAATCATATACATTTCCACTGAACCCTATGGATTAGAGAGAAATAAGTTTAACAATTAAAGTTATTACATAAATGAAAAATACTAGCCTTACTGAATGGAATGTATTTACTTCTTCATGCCTTAATCATTTAACTAGATTCAAACACCAAAAATAAATTCTTTTAAATAGATTTATGTCTACATTTTGTGTTGTTTATTAAAATGCCATTAGAAACATTATTTGTTATACATATTAGTCTGCTCATTACAGAATAGTTTCCAACATGAATAATGGATTTTTTTTTTTTCTGTAGACTTTAGCATTGGAAAAATAAACTTCTTTTATACCTGTCTGGCCTTAGTCAAAAAAAAATAAATAAATAAGGAAATCTCTTCATTCCCTGAAGACACTAAATCAGAAAATATTAATCTGCTTTGAATGATACTATTAATTATCAGTATATTGGCTCTTGTATATCTCTTCTTTTATGTTTATTATAAACAATTTATGGCATGTCCCACTAATAGTAGTAACTTTGAAGGGAATACTCCAGGAGTTAGTTGGTTCTCTTCCCTCATCAACTTACAAATGCCTCTTGTTTACCTAAACATACCCAAAAACAAGTTTAAAAAACGACTGACAAAGATTAACCCATTTGACCTCTGAGAGGTATATCTTAAGTTTGTTTTGGTGGGGGGTTTTTTTGGGTTTTTTTTTTTTTTTTTTTTTTCTTCACTGTGTCCTGCAAACACAGGCTGCTGTCCTTGTGCTTGCTTCCTTTTTCAATGATAGGTCAGATTTCAAGTGGAGGACTCTGGAGTTACTAAACAAAAGACTTGACCAGCAACTGAGAACAAACTTCCTGATTCAGAAGTGCTGTGCTGAGGGGAAACAATATGAAGATCAATCACTTTTAAATATTTTGTCTTAAACATAATATAAGCATTGTTTCAAGTCTTAACATAAGTTTTTTCTTAACATAAGATTTAAATTTTTTCAAAGCAACATAAGATAAAGGATTCAAGTTAATTTCAATAAACAAATATTTCAAATTACACAGCTTTAACAATAGAAGGTACTGATTATTAAATTGTGTGATGGGTACATGGGGGTTCATTATACTATTCTCTGTACTTCAATATAAGTTTTAAGTGTTCCAAAATATTAAAAGTTTTAAGAATAATACATTTATGGTACACAGTTTTCCACTACATATTGGCTTCTCAAATATAGACTGCTTTAGATACCAGATAAGCTAATCAGATATTCCAGTTGAAAGTATTGTGTCAATTTGGATACTAATATTATGTTACTTTGTAATAATAAAACACTTACAAGAAAACCTTGACATCTCAGTTTAATGATTTTCTATGAAAAACATCTAGAAATAGTCAAATTTCATACAATAATAGTCGAAGGTCCCAGAGCCTTTTGTAAATATTTCCAACAAAGGAACTAAATACAAACTTTTCTTCAGCTTCCCCCATTAGTTAGAACCACAGTAAGGTGAAAAAATAGTTGCTCATTCAACAAATTATTTTACCACTCATACTTATCCATTTTATTTTTATCTTTACTTCCAAACTCTCTACTAATTTCATCCAACTCCATTTTTTGGTTTCTCCTCCTACTGTTCTTTTTTTATCCTTATTGAGTCCCAAATATCATCTGTCATTTTTGTAGCCTTCCATAATTTGAAACCTCAGAAACATATGCCCATATAATTGGGAATATGCAACTTTGTATCTAATACTTCATTTCTCTCTTTTCTTTTTAAAAAGACTCCTTAAGGGCCAACCCCGTGGCTCACTCAGGAGAGTGCGGCGCTGGGAGCGTGGAGGCCGTAGGTTCGGATCCTATATAGGGATGGCCGGTGTGCTCACTGGCTGAGCGCGGTGTGGGCAACAACCCCGTGGCTCACTCAGGAGAGTGCGGCGCTGGGAGCGTGGAGGCCGTAGGTTTGGATCCTATATAGGGATGGCCGGTGTGCTCACTGGCTGAGCGCGGTGTGGGCAACACCAAGCAAAGGGTTACAATCCCCTTACCAGTCACACACACACAAAAAAAGACTCCTTAAAACCCAATGGAAATCTAAGTCATTTCAGGATTCCTGAATTAACCAAAATAATTCTGGCACTACACACAAGCATACTTCAAAAAGTTCACGGAAAGATTCATATTATCCTTCAGTTCTATTTTTCCGGAAACTTTTTGAAGTACCCTCATACACATGATATAAATCCTTTAATTCCTCACTCAAAATTAAAGCTAAAGGACGATGAGACAAAACTAAAAGCTTATACTTGTAGACTAATATATCCAATTATCTCTTAGGTCTCTGTTAGAATGTTTTTGAATCAAATACTAGAAATAATGTCAGTAAGAGTAGTAGTGATATTAGTATATTACATATGTTGAATATGGCAAACTGAGATCCACATATAGCTCCTGAAATGACCCTTTTTTTTCTCTACACTGTACTAGTCACTGTTCATACTCTAGTTTTTCCAATTATACAGTCCTGGCAATTTACTCTCATTTTTTATCCCATTCCTTCAGATTAAGGTGTTATTCTAGGCATGGTGTGCCATCTATTGGTACTCTTTCCAAGGTTTGTAAACCAAAAGGTAAACTGGAACTTTCAAAGCTCACACAAATAATGCATATTTGGGATATTCCAAACAGCAATGGAAATTAACAAAATCACAATTTAATAGAGAGGCTTATATCATCCAAGAAAGAAATCTTTACTTCAAAGTTTAGCAAGGGCAACAGGACTCGACGTGGGTGGAATATTAGGATCACTACAATAACCTCTTCTCACAAATTACTCTGATATATATCTCCAGTTCATGGCTACTTATATTTCTATCTACCCCAAAAAATCCTCAAGCAAACCTAACCTAATCAAAATATTAAAATACATCTCTTTTCAAGTTCAAATATAAATGAATCCCACCTCACTTCCAAGCCATATGGCTCTGAAACCTTTGCTGAAATATAAATCCACATCTATTATACAGCTCTGCTAATTTAATATTATTTAAAAGGTTTTAAATTTCAAAACTCGGCAAACTTCTAAAAATAAAGGAACAGATCAAATGGTGATCAAGCAGCGCAATATCAACCTACTGTAATTGGAATGAATAACAATTTTTGTCTATAATTTAATTCAACTTCAGCATTCATGACCTTTATTAACTAAAAATGGTGTCTTAAAATCATATAATGTGAGGTACTATTAAAAATTGTTCCCAAAATCACATGAAGTTCATTCAAAGAATTTAATCAAACATTACCCCTAATTATTTTTGCCTCAAGAAAATAGCACTGAGGCAGAAATGCTAAATGTTCTTAATACCACTCGAAGATATGTATAATGCAAAAACCAGTCAGCAAAAAACAATACTGATAGCGCTACAGACCAAGCAAAATGTACATTAAAATGACTTTGAAAGGTCCACAAACACACATGTATACACAAAACACAGTATCTAAGCTAAATTCCATTTTTTTCATATAAGTATACCCTAAGAATGTAAAGTAGCTTTTTTAAACAAAATGTTTTAAAATGCCCTTTAGAAGTATACAATATGATCTTGTTGTAAAACAAAGAATCTAAGTTTAGCTGGTTTCTGTGTATTAATTTTTCATGTTGGGTTTTCACCATGGCACATGAAAATACATATTGTGCATTTAAAGTTGTGAAGATGATCTTCAGATTACTAATATAGTAGCTTTTTATATCTTTTTTATTAATGACCCTTAAACTGACACTTTATCAAAACTCATCTCTAAAACTGTCATCAGACATAATCAGATGAAAGCCTGATATGGTTCTTTGGTTCTTTGGTTCATTAAAATGTCAGCATAAATAGGAGCAGCGGGGAAAAACTCAGGTTCTATTGCAAAATATATATATATATATATACACAAAATCATCTATCCAAAACAAAACATAAAGAAGTAGATTTAAGGCATCACTTCCATTATCTTGAGCATGAGCTAGATTTTCTCACTATTCCTTTCTCTTATTCCTACCTTTTTAAATCTATGTATGACTAAATCACAATACAGCCTCCTTATTAGAGAGGGAAATTATTATCCACTAATGTACTAATGAATAGACATATACAGAAAGATTCAGTCTTTAAAAGGAATCACTGTCAAAAATAAGGTAATAAAATGCCTATCCTCACAAAAGTATATGTACTCTGCACGACACTACAGCAGAAAAGGAAATTTGGAATAAACACTGAATGGATCACCTGAGTCACTTCTGTCTCCTGCCTCCTCATGCTCCCAATCCCCACCTCAACCCCACTCTCACCAAAACTTCACAGTCCAGGGAAAAGAACTGGGAGAATATGTAATGCACTGGTATCTAACAATAGAAACAGGATACAGTTTCTAAATGTGTCTGCTTCTTTCATCCACCTCCCCCATTCCTCCACAAGTAAAGCACAGGAAGAAAGAAACCTAACTGACAAGCAAGGTGTCACTAAAATGGTTTTGCACATTAAGGTAAACTATGGTGATTGAGACTGAAGAGAGCCAGAAACTTTTTCAGAATGATAGTTACAATGTATAGAAATATACTAATTCTATTAAGCATGAGAATCTGAATGTAGTTCAGAAACTGAAATATGTTCATATTAATCAATTTTAAAAAGCATTCAAAAATAATTTTTAAAAGCAATAATAATTATAATCTATTAATACTTCATACACTCCCCTATTAGGTCGGCAAGAGTTTAGATATAGCAGAATATATGACTTCCTGAACTACTGCAAAGACGCTCCTTTTCTCAGCCTGCCATGCTCCAAAATCTTGATAAGTCTACTCACCAAATTAACATTAAATTTTATAAAATTTTATAAAAATGCATACTTCTCAACCAAAGGACACCACAATGATTTTTCTGCTACCAAATCTGAATTAAAAGAATGTTTATCCAAGTATAAACAATATTTGGGGGTGGGGGAAGCAATTATTATCAAAGGAAAAACATAAGAGAACTAGTGTGAATGACGGCAATGCTTCCCAGACGAGGGCCCCAAAGCTGTCCAAAGGCCCTCAGAACTTGCCCAGACCTTGACAGGATTTTAGCTCTTTTCAAAAACTAGTTAAATAGCATAAAAGGAAGAAAAAAGTCAAAGCTTTAATGATTGGGGAAGAAATGTTAAAAAAACAAGATCAACAGAAACCTAAATTGATTTTTATTGTTTCTGATGAAAGAGCCTTCTCTCTCCCTGTCCCTCACTCCCTCTCTCCCTCTTCCTCTCTCCATCTCCCTCCCTCCCTCCCTCCCTCTCTCTCTGTCAAATTGCCTGTCCATGTACACATACTTGGGAAATTATGTCTTGTTTTAAATATCTCATTGGTGAGCAACAGGCAGGAGCCCCAACTGCCAGACACTTGTCTGGCACACATACACAGAGGAGATGGCTCCAGTAAGAGCTCAAGCTGTGACACTCAGCTAATTCCTATGGGGGGTGAGAAAATTAGGGCACTTGGCCACAGCTCCCTATAGGAAATAATGGAACCTGAAACAGTGGAACCTTCTGAGACTTTGCCATAGGTATGGCCACGATGATAGACCCAGGCTCTGGGTGTTCTTTCTTCATTGTTCTTACCAGACCGAAGAAGCAACAGGCAAGCAACACACTAGTCTTTGAAACCACTGTTCTCAATTCCTGGCTCCACGTTACTGGCATGCTTCTCTTTTCCCAATGCCAATGTTGCAATGGAACCATAGACTATCACTGCTGGAAAGGGAAAGGGATTTAGAGATCACATAGCCTTATTGTTTCATTTCACAGTTGTAGAAGGTGAGACCTACTAGCCTAATGTTTTACGGTTAGTAGTGGCAGATTAAATACTTTTGTTTTCTCTTTTTGAGAAAGTCTTTCTTTCTTGGCCTAGTCATTCTTTCTCCTTTCTCCTTCTATCATCTCCCCAAATATTTGTCTCCTCTCACCAATCACACATCTTAATTTTCAGGTCAGCTGCCTCAATTTCTTAGTTTTCCTAGGCTGAGCTCCTATTAACCCATACCCATTTTTGCCTAAACAGGAAGCACCAAGAACCTCTGGTAATCTTGACTAGTCATTGTAAATCAAAGGCAAGAAGTACTGACTGGATATTATGACTCTTAGTAAAAGTGAGAAAGAAGAATCCAGGAGTTAAGAGTCAGCAATAGGCAGGCATGTGTGATTGTGAAAACACAATATTTTTGAACTAGACTAGAAATTTAACCCTAAAATACTTAGTCAGAGGCCAGTACATAGCCAGGACTAGGAAGAGAGTCTTCTGAATCAAAACCACACTCAGATTACATCACTAATAGAGGAATACGGTTATATATTTGTTTAAAAGGGCAGGGATAGAAATTGTAAGAAAATAACAGATGATTGTAAATGGTAAGAATTACACATAACGTTACCATCTAAGTCACATGTCCTAGCCTGTTTGAAAAAATGTTCCTTTAAACATGTGTGTCAAATTTGTTGGAGAAAGGAAGCAGAGGAGATAGCTGAGCTAAGAATCAGTCTCAGTCTAATTTATACACTGGGGCTAATTATCTATAAAAATAATGTAAAGGGGTCATATAATTAATTAAATACTTAGGAGTGGGGAGAATGGGAGCCAGTAAAATGACACAGGAAGACAAAAAGCTTATACAACATACAATTCTTTAGCAAAAAAAAAAAAAGATGACATATAGTATCAAGTAAATTTTCAAGTGGAATGCATTAATCTCACATTTATAGAGAGATTTAGATCACTCTAAAATGAGAAACATTGCATTCTTAAAATGCTCATAAAAAATAGAAATATAGCAAATTACTGAATAGCAACTTTAGATATAGCACTCAATTTGAAAACGTTACTTTAAACATGTTTAACATCCAAAAAAAAGGGAGTCAAAAATAAAATTTTTCCTCTGTAATTTTATATTATATTTTATAGTGAATAATGTTCTTTATAAGGTTACTTATTACTCAAGACAGGTTTGGCAATTTATTCCAATTTATTGCTGCAAGTATACAAGTGGTGACCTCACACGATTTTCTACTGTTAGTAAAATAACAATTCTAAGCAGTGCATTATAAAATTATAGAATAAATTCCTTGATGAACTCACCTTAATACACCTGACTAGATTATTTATCACCATTATCATACATTAATTACTGCATTTAGTTTATAAAGTTTATAAATCAGGCTCAAAATGTTTTCAAATGAATTCACGTATAATATGTGAAAAGAAAATATAAATGAAACAATGAAGCGGACATGGGAAGTGTAAGAGAGAATGAAATGTTACAGAAATAGTTCTTAATCTGAAATCCCTGGACTAGGAGAGTTATGCAAATGTAGTAAAAGGAGCCCATCATAATAAGGCTACAGAGTAAGACTAAAACATAAATTTGGCCTAGCCATTCTATTAATTCAGTATAATAACAAGACTGGTTATCAAATGGTAATCTAAACCTGTGATTGACAGCTTCATGTCTTTGCATTATTGCAATATTTTTAAAAGTGGGGGAAAGGGAATAATTATTTAATGAGTGTAGGTTAGTGGGTAAAGTCTTTCAAAACTCCAGGCCCATTGGAAAAGAGATGGTCAGAGGAGCATATTAGAAGGATTCTTAGGTGGCAAAAACATTAGAACAGGTATCTTCTCAGCATTCCCTAATAGCCAACATGTATTGAGCATGTATTCTGTGTCAAATACTGAGCAAAGAACATTACATAAATTATCCCCTTTAATCCTCACAAAACCCCATAAGGCAGGTAAAATTGATCCTATTTTTTCAAATGAGAAAACTGAGGCTAAGTGAAGGTAAATAACTTGTCCAAGGTCACACAGCTACTAAGATTACCTGAAATCTAACTTCAAAGCCTGTGTTCCTAACCAATATACTTATCTCATTCATCTATTTAAAGAAAAAACATATACCTATTTGTTGATACTCTAAATACAATTAACTGATTTGTTTTTATTAAGTATATCTTATACTTTGATATAAAATATAAAACTTCCAATATAAAGATTTTAAACTATACAACTTGTCATATAATATATTTTTAAAATTTTAGTCACACAAACTAACTGGTAAACGGTAGGACTATATTTTTAAAGAAAAATGCCTAACCTATTTTAGCAAGACCAGTACTTAAAAATATCGTTACTCTCCAGTGATGTTTCAGATTCTTTGAGGCATTCCAACACACATGAAGTATTACGCATTATAAAATTACTTTTAAAAAATATCACAATTAGCTGATTGTAGTGAAATGCGGGATAATAGTATAGATAAATCCATTAACAAGATTTTTAAAAAATGTATATTATGGAACTACATCTTCCTAAGCTTACTTGACGAAGATATCACTGTTTGAATATTTGTCTTTTAGAGTATATACTGCTGTGAAAAGACAGTCAATCATGCAAGAAGCAGCCCAAAAGATTGGATTCAATAGTTCTCCTAAAAATCTGTCACTGAACAAATATTCAGATACAGAAAGCAATATAAGGTCACTCCCAGTTTAGAAGTATATGTCAAAGGGGCCGGCCCGGTGGCGCACTGGATAGTGCGCCGCTTGGGAAGCGCGGCGGCGCTCCCGCCCGAGGGTTCGGATCCCACATACAGACCGGTTCCCGCTCACTGGCTGAGCGAGGCGCGGGAGCAACACCGAGGGTTGCAATCCCGTTGCCGGTCCCCAGTCTGGTACGGGGGCAACACTGAGGGTTGCGATCCGTTGCCGGACACGGAAAAAGACAAAAAGACAAAAAAAAAAAAAAAAGAAGAAGTATATGTCACAAAGTAAAGTGGAGAATCTAAAACTTTTCAGATAAGCCAAGTTAAATAACCAAACCAGACTGTTCCAACAGTATAAAGTAGGGACTAAATTACCTAAATAATTTTTATTATTATTTTATTATTGTTGATTAATTAGCCTGATAACTACTATAACCATTTGTACTTTTCAAGAGCAGTGTTTTTAAAAGATCATACCATAAAAAGCATATCACTAATTACACCATACCAAAGTATAAGAATGTACAATATATTGATAAGTACCAACAATATCAAATTCACAGAGTAGAAAGCCATACTCCCAGAGGATGATTCTCGCATTAAACTAAATTTTTGAGATACAGATTGAAATACTGGCATACGATGATCAATGTATATGCCTATAGAACTAATATTGACATTCACACCATGCAAAGATATCAATCTTGATACTGCTATATGTTGTGCTAATTCATATTACATTAGTACACAGAGAGGTTTTGAAATAACACTGCCATTTAGACATCATATTTAATTTTAAATTCCAAAGAAATAAGGCTATTACATGCTTAAACGCATATATAATTAGAATTTTTTCTTTAAATAAAAGTTCTAATCAGTTCACATTCTTCATGATCTCATGTTGCAAACAGCACAGCACCCTCTGGTGCATCTGTTATAAGATATATAAAATTCCCACAGAAAAGGATAGAATCATAGAGTAAAAATGAAACTTAGAAATCAAGAAATTGATACTCTTGCATTTACTCTTATATATATTTTTAAACATTAATGGTTAAAAACAATTTTCACTTTAAAAGATAACTACAAACTTAATAGCACCAATAGAAGTAGCTCAGGAAAAAGTTTTAGTTTGAAAATATTTAAAATATTGAACTAAAACAACACCCATTTCCAAGATACATCACTCAAATTAAAATAATGCTGTCAAAAAAATTCTTTAAGTATGGATGGCAAAAGTTAACTAGTAATGTTAACCAAATTTTACTTTATTCAAATCTGCCTGGGCTTTTTGCTTCAGATAAATCTGACTCATTGAGTTTGTAAAGTGATCCTGGATATTTTTTCTGGATTCAAAGGGAATTTACCATTATTTGTAGAAAGTGTTTTGTGATAGCATCTGCAAGTTCTACAGCTTAAAAATAGAATGATATTCAGAAATAAACACTATATTAACTAAATTATGAATCATGAGTAGTTCAAAACTTCTACTTAAAAAAAAAACCCTCTTCCTAGGAAATTAATAAACTCAAAAAGTAGATTTTACTAAAGATAAAAGCAAAGTATGTCACCTGCTTTAGACAGCCCTTTTGTGAGCCACTGGAAGTCCCAACACAATGCAATAAAAAAATGAAAGTGACACCTGTTTAAAGCAGCAATCTGTCCCTAACAAGCTAGATTTAGTCAAATCCACTTATTCTCGGATTTCCAATATATTGGAACACTATGCACCTGTGAACAAAGAGGAATTAAAAATCCATTTTGCAAAGGTCACTGGGAATACATACCAGGCAAATGATTCAGTTAGAGCAACTATTTTTAAAATAACAGAGCAAATCGAGGATTCTTAGCCAAATGCTCAGCATAAAAACAAAATAACCATCAGATTCTTAATAATTTAAAATTTTACTTCTTTGGTATTCTCATTTCTTCTAACAAGTCTCACTATGGATACCAAAAACAAAGTAACATTCCTATCACAGTGTTCAGAAAAGTGTTTTGTTGTTGTTTTTTGTTTTTAGTTCTTCAATTACATCTGATCTCTATCCACACTTATAAACACACATGCACACACACATACTTTACAATTTGAAAACCAAAATCATTATACTCTACCTACTGATTTATTCAGTTGGAAGTTTAGAGGAATGCACACGCAGTATCAACTTTCTCAAGAATAATGAAAAATGTTACCAAAAAGTAACATATATCACCATTTAAACAATGCATGGAATCTATCTTGATTTAGGATTCATTCATTTCTGAATTACTATTTTCTAATGGTAAAAAAATTTACCACAGTAAATTTAGGATTAAAAAGAAAAGTTAGTTTAGGATTGAAGCACATTAAACTTATACACTATAAACCTTCTGAGTACCTAAGTAGAGTATAAGACTATGAGTACTGTAAGAATAATACAGTATTTTAAAAATTAAGCATAACTACCCCATATAATAAAAACATTGTAAAATGATGCAAAATTTCTAGGAATACATTACTTTACCATATACATGTAAATGTACTATACCTATACTGCTTAATATAATTCACTGGCAAAACGATCCAAAAAGACTCAGGTAGGCCTTATGATACATTGAATCACAGATATTCAGCTACTCAGAAGAAGTTACAAGTGATTCCTATTTAACAGTTTTAGTTTCAAAGCATGATCAGTTTTACAGATTTTTATTAGTATAAAAGCTGAAAACACAGAATACTGATACATAATGTAGTCCCTCCCAGTACAAATATTGCAGAAATAAACTAAGTATTTACTCTTATGTTAATTTTAAAATTTATCATGTTAGTATTTCTGATTATTATCTAATCAATCCATATGAATAATGTTGAGTTACTTGAGCCCAAAGCATCTGTAATAGCAAATTTATACTACATATATGCTTTAATAAGTGAATAAGTAATAGAATTTAAGTTCTGCTCTCAAATCAACTTGTGAATTAAAATCTAAATTATAGAAAACCTGAGATATACATAATGAGTGAAATGCCTCAAAAAAGTTCTTGAACACTGCAAATAAAAATATTAAACCACAACATGATAGCATATAATCTATTCGACTAAAAACCTATTATGTAAATGGAATAAGATCTGAAACTATCCAAAACAGCAAAACTCCTATTAACTTCAAAGAGAGTTTATAGGACCCAGGAGCTTCACCATCCAAAATTATTGAGGCATTTGACACTCATCTGAATAGAAAAAAAAAAAAAAATACAAGTTAGTATTAGAGATTTGCATGGAACCCAAACTGGAAAGGGGATGAATCATTACAAAGAAATCTGAGTGCTCTGAGAAAGACTTCTTTCAGAACAAAGTATCATCCTTCATTTAGTATAGCAATCGAAGGAAATGAATTAAAAGAGAAAAAGTTTTTTTAAACTCCCAACTCTTATTTAACAAAATATTAGCCTTAATAGCATTATAATTACCCGACCTGCTCATTGACAATCTCAGGAATAATTAATACTGTCACAACATTCACAAGCTGCTCCGTCAGTTAAATCAATATATGTTTGGTGTTAGAAGACTAAGTATTTTAAAATCCTAAATTGGAAACTTCAATACATGCAACTATAATAGTACATTATATTTGTTTCAGCACACATTCATTACCAGTACTTTTTACTGATAATCTATTTATTAAAAATTAGACTGAAAGATGAAAAAATTTAGGGGATCTTTAAAACTGGGTTAACTCTAACCAAGAACCCTACTACTTGAGGACTGATGAGTACTCATACCTACAGAGAAAAATAATTTTTTAAAGGAAAAATTCAAAAAGGAAAAAGTTCTCTCTCCTGAGCTGGTTTATGTCACTGTCCAAAGAAAACCAAAAGTAAATAAAAAGAATATGTTAATTACACAAATGCCTAGATCGTAACAACCACAAAGAAAGTGAAATATACACACGTTTCAAGTTGAGAAGCTTCATACATTCTTTATGAACAACTTGACTTCAATTTCAACTCTCAAAGGAAACCGAACAGAGATGAAAAAAAAAAAAAAAACCTCTTAAAGTACCATAACTGCCACAAATAACATTGTTAACTGAGTTTTCACAAAGCTTCCTTGTATCCTTTCCCTATTCATCACACACAAAGTCTCATAACCACAATGAAAACTGTTAACACTCTACCGTGGGGAGGGAGGTTCATCAAAGTGAAACGGAACCTCACTACGACCCCTCCCACCTCCACATGAAGGATAAAGCACTGTCAATAACTACTAACCCAAGTACCACAGATGCCCTGCATCCGGTTTAAATCACAAACACACACACACAACAAAAAAGAGAGAGAGGGGAGAGAGAGAGACTTTAGAATATATATTTCTCAGTGGAGCAAAGAGCCCTGGTTTCAATGTGTGTGCGGGGGGGCGGGGGGAGGAGGCAAGAGTGCTCAATGGATATTAAGACTGTTTGCAGCACAAAGAAAATACAGTTTTAAAAGAAAAAAAAGAACCCCGTGAAGCTGACGATAGTAAAAGAAGAGCAGCCCATTTAGCACCAAGCAAAGAAGGGCAAAAATGAAGGGAACAGGCGGTGGGAAAAGTTCACCGATGTACGAGGATAAAAATAACAAAACCCCCAACGAGGCCCCCACAAGTGAACAACAACCACCAAACACTACCTCTTGGGTCCCCCCTGCACACTGCTGTCTATTTCGGTTTTGAAAGAAGCATGAAACAAGCAGCTTTGAAAAAGAAGAAAATTAAAGAAAGAAAAAAAAAATTCCTTCTCTCTTCACCTGACCCTCCTCCTCAGATCAGACCTAAGGGAAAGATCCAGCATTCGCATCGGGAAACTGTGGCTCCCTCTCCCGCTCGGCTCGCAGCCCCCCGAGCTCCCGCTCCATCCCTGAAGTGCGGCCGGCGGAGGGCAGGGGCCG
>NW_007730057.1:92749-140145 GCF_000696425.1 Galeopterus variegatus
ACTATGAGACAGAATTTGCTAATGCACAAACAAAACTCTCATTCAAAAAGCTCAAGGTCAGGGCTGGCCCGGTGGCGCACTGGATAGTGCGCCGCTTGGGAAGCGCGGCGGCGCTCCCGCCCGAGGGTTCGGATCCCACATACAGACCGGTTCCCGCTCACTGGCTGAGCGAGGCGCGGGAGCAACACCGAGGGTTGCAATCCCGTTGCCGGTCCCCAGTCTGGTACGGGGGCAACACTGAGGGTTGCGATCCGTTGCCGGACACGGAAAAAGACAAAAAGACAAAAAAAAAAAAAAAAGAAGAAGTGTATGTCACAAAGTAAAGTGGAGAATCTAAAACTTTTCAGATAAGCCAAGTTAAATAACCAAACCAGATTGTTCCAACAGTATAAAGTAGGGACTAAATTACCTAAATAATTTTTATTATTATTTTATTATTGTTGATTAATTAGCCTGATAACTACTATAACCATTTGTACTTTTCAAGAGCAGTGTTTTTAAAAGATCATACCATAAAAAGCATATCACTAATTACACCATACCAAAGTATAAGAATGTACAATATATTGATAAGTACCAACAATATCAAATTCACAGAGTAGAAAGCCATACTCCCAGAGGATGATTCTCGCATTAAACTAAATTTTTGAGATACAGATTGAAATACTGGCATACGATGATCAATGTATATGCCTATAGAACTAATATTGACATTCACACCATGCAAAGATATCAATCTTGATACTGCTATATGTTGTGCTAATTCATATTACATTAGTACACAGAGAGGTTTTGAAATAACACTGCCATTTAGACATCATATTTAATTTTAAATTCCAAAGAAATAAGGCTATTACATGCTTAAACGCATATATAATTAGAATTTTTTCTTTAAATAAAAGTTCTAATCAGTTCACATTCTTCATGATCTCATGTTGCAAACAGCACAGCACCCTCTGGTGCATCTGTTATAAGATATATAAAATTCCCACAGAAAAGGATAGAATCATAGAGTAAAAATGAAACTTAGAAATCAAGAAATTGATACTCTTGCATTTACTCTTATATATATTTTTAAACATTAATGGTTAAAAACAATTTTCACTTTAAAAGATAACTACAAACTTAATAGCACCAATAGAAGTAGCTCAGGAAAAAGTTTTAGTTTGAAAATATTTAAAATATTGAACTAAAACAACACCCATTTCCAAGATACATCACTCAAATTAAAATAATGCTGTCAAAAAAATTCTTTAAGTATGGATGGCAAAAGTTAACTAGTAATGTTAACCAAATTTTACTTTATTCAAATCTGCCTGGGCTTTTTGCTTCAGATAAATCTGACTCATTGAGTTTGTAAAGTGATCCTGGATATTTTTTCTGGATTCAAAGGGAATTTACCATTATTTGTAGAAAGTGTTTTGTGATAGCATCTGCAAGTTCTACAGCTTAAAAATAGAATGATATTCAGAAATAAACACTATATTAACTAAATTATGAATCATGAGTAGTTCAAAACTTCTACTTAAAAAAAAAACCCTCTTCCTAGGAAATTAATAAACTCAAAAAGTAGATTTTACTAAAGATAAAAGCAAAGTATGTCACCTGCTTTAGACAGCCCTTTTGTGAGCCACTGGAAGTCCCAACACAATGCAATAAAAAAATGAAAGTGACACCTGTTTAAAGCAGCAATTTGTCCCTATCATTCTAGATTTAGTCAAATCCACTTATTCTCGGATTTCCAATATATTGGAACACTATGCACCTGTGAACAAAGAGGAATTAAAAATCCATTTTGCAAAGGTCACTGGGAATACATACCAGGCAAATGATTCAGTTAGAGCAACTATTTTTAAAATAACAGAGCAAATCGAGGATTCTTAGCCAAATGCTCAGCATAAAAACAAAATAACCATCAGATTCTTAATAATTTAAAATTTTACTTCTTTGGTATTCTCATTTCTTCTAACAAGTCTCACTATGGATACCAAAAACAAAGTAACATTCCTATCACAGTGTTCAGAAAAGTGTTTTGTTGTTGTTTTTTGTTTTTAGTTCTTCAATTACATCTGATCTCTATCCACACTTATAAACACACATGCACACACACATACTTTACAATTTGAAAACCAAAATCATTATACTCTACCTACTGATTTATTCAGTTGGAAGTTTAGAGGAATGCACACGCAGTATCAACTTTCTCAAGAATAATGAAAAATGTTACCAAAAAGTAACATATATCACCATTTAAACAATGCATGGAATCTATCTTGATTTAGGATTCATTCATTTCTGAATTACTATTTTCTAATGGTAAAAAAATTTACCACAGTAAATTTAGGATTAAAAAGAAAAGTTAGTTTAGGATTGAAGCACATTAAACTTATACACTATAAACCTTCTGAGTACCTAAGTAGAGTATAAGACTATGAGTACTGTAAGAATAATACAGTATTTTAAAAATTAAGCATAACTACCCCATATAATAAAAACATTGTAAAATGATGCAAAATTTCTAGGAATACATTACTTTACCATATACATCAAAGTGAAACGGAACCTCACTACGACCCCTCCCACCTCCACATGAAGGATAAAGCACTGTCAATAACTACTAACCCAAGTACCACAGATGCCCTGCATCCGGTTTAAATCACAAACACACACACACAACAAAAAAGAGAGAGAGGGGAGAGAGAGAGACTTTAGAATATATATTTCTCAGTGGAGCAAAGAGCCCTGGTTTCAATGTGTGTGCGGGGGGGCGGGGGGAGGAGGCAAGAGTGCTCAATGGATATTAAGACTGTTTGCAGCACAAAGAAAATACAGTTTTAAAAGAAAAAAAAGAACCCCGTGAAGCTGACGATAGTAAAAGAAGAGCAGCCCATTTAGCACCAAGCAAAGAAGGGCAAAAATGAAGGGAACAGGCGGTGGGAAAAGTTCACCGATGTACGAGGATAAAAATAACAAAACCCCCAACGAGGCCCCCACAAGTGAACAACAACCACCAAACACTACCTCTTGGGTCCCCCCTGCACACTGCTGTCTATTTCGGTTTTGAAAGAAGCATGAAACAAGCAGCTTTGAAAAAGAAGAAAATTAAAGAAAGAAAAAAAAAATTCCTTCTCTCTTCACCTGACCCTCCTCCTCAGATCAGACCTAAGGGAAAGATCCAGCATTCGCATCGGGAAACTGTGGCTCCCTCTCCCGCTCGGCTCGCAGCCCCCCGAGCTCCCGCTCCATCCCTGAAGTGCGGCCGGCGGAGGGCAGGGGGGCTGTGTTCCTGGTCCGAGGCACCTCTTGGCTTATCCGCTGCGCAGACGCTTCAGGGCTCGGGGCCCGCGCACGACTGGAGGGTCCGAGCCTCCCTCGCCCTCCTTCTTTACGCGCTCTGGTCCGCTACCGCCTCCTGGGACCAGCACTCCGAGGAGCACGGGTGGCGGGGCGTGAGCGAGCTGCCTCTGCCGCCATCTTAGAGGAGGCGATCCCGGGGCGCGTGTGGGCGGCGGGCCGGCCTCCCGCGGTACCAGTGCGGTGTGGGGCGGAGAGGTGAATGAAGGTCCGAGCACGTCCGGCCCTCACTCCAGAGCGAAGAGGCGAGGTCATCACTCCCTACCCACAGCGCTGGGAGGACGTGCTAATACGGAGCAAGAAATTGCCCTCTCCGGAGGAGGAGAAAATGCACGGCGGTCCCTTTAGAGACCGAAGAATATTCACCTTGGCTGTGGATTATTGTGGTGTTGTTGGTGGGTGATGGAGATGGTGGTGGTGGGGAGGAGGAGGAGGAAGAGGAGGAGGAGGAGGAGGAGAGGAGTAGTTGTTGTTGATGGGTAACAGTCGCCAGGACTACGGTGACTATGGCGCTTGATTCACAAGGCAACGGTTGCTATAACTCACAAAAGAGAGAGAGAGGGAGAGAGAGAGGGAGCGAGAGGGAGAGGGAGACACTCGCACGGGGAGGGGTGGAGGAGGGAAGAGGGGAGGAGGCGGGCCCGGCCGAGCCGCCGGAAGGGGCGGGCTCGGCGCCGAGACTGACAGTTCCTGAACTCCGGCAAGGGGCGCAAGGCCGGGATTCCGATGTAGGGTTCCGAAGAGGTGCGTTTAGGGTTTCCAGGGGCTGAGGTCACCCAGATTCCCCTCGGTGGAAAGCTACTGCACGCGGTAGCGAAGCCGAGGAGAGTGTAGGGTCACGGTGCGAGGAGTACTTTTTGTGAAATGAGAACTGCCGGTGCCAGCAGCCACCTCTAGTGCAGAGAAGCCCCCGAGTCACCAGAGGGTAACGGCTAACCCGGGGGAGGGGATGGTGAGGGCAACTCCAGGCACTTTGTGAAGCGACGAGCTCTAGCGGGGAAAGAATCCACTTTGAACAGCAACCTCAGCTCCCCCACCCGATACGTCATTTCCGGGGCGGGCCGGACAGAAGGCCCCGGATGTGCCGCCGCTTTTTCGTTTGTGAGGCTTCGTCTGTGTTCCTGGTCCGAGGCACCTCTTGGCTTATCCGCTGCGCAGACGCTTCAGGGCTCGGGGCCCGCGCACGACTGGAGGGTCCGAGCCTCCCTCGCCCTCCTTCTTTACGCGCTCTGGTCCGCTACCGCCTCCTGGGACCAGCACTCCGAGGAGCACGGGTGGCGGGGCGTGAGCGAGCTGCCTCTGCCGCCATCTTAGAGGAGGCGATCCCGGGGCGCGTGTGGGCGGCGGGCCGGCCTCCCGCGGTACCAGTGCGGTGTGGGGCGGAGAGGTGAATGAAGGTCCGAGCACGTCCGGCCCTCACTCCAGAGCGAAGAGGCGAGGTCATCACTCCCTACCCACAGCGCTGGGAGGACGTGCTAATACGGAGCAAGAAATTGCCCTCTCCGGAGGAGGAGAAAATGCACGGCGGTCCCTCTCAACGAAGGGGCTGAAGGGTGGGGGAAGGGACACCCGCCTGAGATGCCGTCCGTTAGTTTCCAGTTCCCCATTATTTTCAGCACCGGGATTTGAACTCCACACCGTTCCCTGTTACTTGCCTCGCCCTCAGCCCCGGTTACTTGACAGCCTACTGTAGGGGAAGGTCTGTGCTGTTTCCGGCTGTACTGAGGTAGACGAATGGCTTCCGTCTGTGAGGAATGTTGTTAGGACGCAGCCTGCTATCGCGAGTACCCGTTGATACCGCACAGCCTCTAATAAGTCCGGTTCAGTCATACTCGTCCAATTCTCTGCAGACGGGAGTCCAGCAGGCACATGCCCCCGGGCCCTGCCAATACCCACAGTCTCCAACGTTTGCAGCTAAGCTGCTTATCCAAGACAATAACATTAGAACTAGAGCCTTAGGAAGTCAGATCTCTTGAGACTTAATTTTTGCACCTGCAAATAAGGGATTTTGGCCGGCATGAGTTCACCAGTGCTGAAATAATACTGAGCTCTTATTCTGTGCCCCAGACACTGTGCTAAGTGTTTTACATACATTATCTCATTTAATCCTGGCAAACACCACTGTTAGGTAATACTCGCATTTTAAGAAAAATAGACACAAGAGTCCTAAAAGTCAGTGGTTTTATTTTATGGTTCTGTCATGGAATACTGTACTAGGTAAAGGCATTTGGGGAACCAACTATTTGGACGATAAGTTTAAGAAAGTAATACTGTTTTTTAAAAAAACAGTAATATTGGTGCCTTCAGTAATCTCATGAGTTATGCATGTTCTTAAAAAGTAATAGTGAACAGTAGTGAGCACACTGCTAAAACTGAAAGGTTTCATGACCCACTGTGGTAGGAGGGCCTTCTAGTCAGACAAGGACAATGTGGTGACCGACAGCAGTTAAACTCTTCAAATTTAGAATAATTATTTTGACATACGTATGGGAAATGAGGTGTATATTCCAGCTGTATGAAAACTGGTAGTCATTATGAGTATTTATTATATTTACAGATAACCTCTATTTCTGTAATGGTGTGTTGGGCTGTTTGCTCACACTACATGGCTCTGAATAGCTTTGGTTTTTTAGTTCTATTGTCTTATAGTTTACCTGTCCCTTCCCTCACTGCTGTTGCTTCATAACTGCAGTCAGTGAACGTAGTCATTTTATCCTCTCACCCTCTTAATTTACTGCTTTTAATCTGCAGGCAAGAAAACCACATAATGAAGCTTGTGTAAAATTGTGTCTCAAGAGTAAGGTACTTTGAGGAACTGTCCTTTAGAAAAAGTGTGACTTTTGTGCTAGGACACTGTAACACCAGTTTTAAATTGCTTAGAAACTTTGCGGGGGGAGGGGGGCTTACTTCCTGGGTTGACCTCTTCCTGACTTAGCAATAGATACATTAATTCTTGAAAAGCTAGAATTTAGAATATTTTCCCCTGTTTTAGGATCGTTGTAGTATGACTTCTAACCATAGTGAGGTTAATATAATATGAAATTTTGGATGTTATCACCACACAATCAAATAACCAAACTACCAATTCAAGCTATAGAATTGAAAACATGATGGATTGTATATGCATGTATTGTTTATACCATAATTCATTATAAAAAGACTCATAAATTCCTATGCCTACAGTCAGTTCTGGTAGGATCTCCCATTTGGTCATTTTTTAAAGCTGCATATTTTTCCATCTTCACATACGTTGTACACATATTTTAGAAATAAATTATTTGTTAAGTCACAGAAAGACCCAGCAGTGTTATCTAGTACAGTGCAAAACACACTGGGCTCAATACAAAAAGTTATCTAACCAGAAAGTATCTTACATTCCTTCACAAATTCAATAAACTGTCAATGCAGTAATTATTTCTTGAGTACCTAAAATGAAGCAGACATAGTTCCTGTGTGCAAACTGCTCAAAATTAATTAATCTGTGAATTTTAAATGTGTTCTTCAAACTTGGATTGTTTTTTGCTCTCAGATTGGACAGATAGGCAGATACAGATTAATACATTTGTATCTGAACCACTTGAAAGAAAATGTGAAGCCCTGATTATTTATGTACAGATTATATAGATCAGAAATTCTGTGAATATTTGATAATCATCAATAGTGATAGTGAAAGAGGCCAAAGTAATTCAAACTGTACATAATTTGCCACTGTTCTCTGGAGTAACCCCAACCCTACCCATCCCCACTCAAAGTGTATTTTGGTTTGAAAACAGTGCAATAACTTCTGGGGTTTGTCTTTCTAATTGTGTTTTTTGTTTGTTTGTTTGTTTTAAGTAATTCAAACCAGCTGATTACTCAGCAGTCCTGAAGTATGTCTATCCTTATATATATATCTTGGAATTAAATTTTTACCCCAGCACAGAAAGATGATAATAGGATCATAAGTTGACTAGCTTTCCTTAAGAACAAAGTAAATTAATTATCTTTTGATATACAAATGCAGCTTTTTCTCTTCAATTAATTCATAACATCATATACAATATTCACCACATTAAAACCAAATGGCTAGAAACAACACAATGTCTATCAGTAAGATAGAACAACAAATTGTGACACATTCATACAATGGAGTACTGGAGCAATTAAAAGGAAAGGACTAATGAAATACACAACAGATCAATCTCAAAAAATTACGTTCAGCAAAAGAAGTCTGGAACAAAGAGCACATACTGCATGAATCCATTTATGTGAAGTCGTCCAAGAGCAAGAAAAACTAATCGTGTTTTCCTATGATGGCAGGAGCGATAGGGTAGAATTTACTGGAAAGGATCAGGAGGGATCTTTCTAGGATGATGAAAACGTCCTGCACTGTCCAACCTGGTAGCCACTAGCCACATATGGCTATTAAAATCTAATTGTTAATTAAATAAGATTTAACATTCAGTTGCAGTCACACTAGCTACATTTTAAGTGCCCACTAGCCACATGTGGCTAGTGGCTACGCTACCAAATTGGATAGTGCAAATACAGAACATTCCCATCATCTCAGAAATTATACTAGAGAATGCTGTTCTAGATCTTGTTTTATATTGGATTTACATAGGTGTTTACATTTGTCAAAATTGTAATTAATGCACATTATACATGTATTAACATCAATAATTGTCCCACAGTCCCAGAAATCATTAATAGAATTTTTATTACTATATTACCTACCAAATTAGCCTACTTTTTCCTTAATATTTTTGTTCAACACTGCAGAGAAAGGATAAATAATATGTGTCCTTGGCAAATTTTCAAATAGGAGTGACATACAGTAGATAGTATTGATTTGATACTCAAAGAAATGAGTTTTGATTACTGCTTCGTACAGACCACCGGCCCACAGTACAGGATGGAAGAGAAGTCCAGGAGTTCCACTGCCAAACATAGTCTGGCTCAGCCTTGAGGCTGAGGAAACTTAGGCACCAGGCTCTGGAATCCAGTCCCCACTTGGAGAACCCAGCCAGAGTGGTGGGCTCTGTCCTGAGGAATCAGGCCAGCCATGATTTGGAATTGGCTTCCTTGAAGAAAGAAGCTGTAAGTGTGGGTGGGGGAGTAAGATCCTGCTGTCATCTTCTCAAGTGCCCAAGGATTTAGTTAGTTGAACTCCTTTCCAGTATGTTGGGGTGTTTTCGGGGGCTATCTGGAACTGAAATGGGCATTTCATGTGGAGAATGCACATAAGGCCTTCGTGGTAAGAAGAAGAAAAAAAATGAGTTAAAAAATCAGAACTGGGGCTGGCCCGTGGCTCACTCGGTAGAGTGCGGTGCTGATAACACCAAGGCCCCGGGTTCGGATCCCATATAGGGATGGCCGGTTCGCTCACTGGCTGAGCGTGGTGCTGACAACACCAAGTCAAGGGTTAAGATCCCCTTACCGGTCATCTTTTAAAAAAAAAAAATCAGAACTGTTACGGGTATGAATGTATAATATGTGTTTTGAATATAAAACTTGTGAACAGAAGTGCCAAATGAAATAATGGCTGGGTGTATGTGTTTGTGTGTACACATAAGTAATTGAAATGTGATCTTATTGCCAATAAAACAGATTTGAAAATAAAAAAAATAAAAACAAAGAAATGAGTTCTACTTTATAACCCTACATACATCTAGAAACAAGGAGCTTCTTTTGAGGGCTTAAATTGAAATCTAGATTATAGAGGAATTTTTCTTATTTCCCTATTGGAATCGCAGTATCTTAAATATGGTCAAGATCATGTGATCTTCTTCTGAGGTGACATTTAGAAGTATTCGGAGGATTTTGATGCTAATTCTGACCAGGTTGAGAAAGGCAAAACTCAAGGCTTCTGGAGGCGGAAGAAAACAAAGTTTGTTAACTAAGGATTAAAAGACCTAAATGATCTTAACTCTAAAATTCTAATTTTCTTAGGTTTTTAAGAGATGGAATACCTGGTAAATTGATTCATAATACTAAATATATATCTTCATGTAATTCTTATATGAAATTAAGAAAATATTTTGGTCACTAAGTACTTCCTGTAAATAAAGTTAATGACTAGTACTACCAGCATTTCTTAAGAACTTTATGAACTCCAAGTAGATTTTTACAAGATAATAAGTTGTTAGAGGTTAATTCTTATAATTTAATCTGCAATTAATGTCAATAGTATCTGTTAAAAACTATTGTTTTTACTCAGTTATCAATTATCAAAAATGCAATTTCATTTAACTTAAATTCTTTAACTGCCTATTTTTCTTGTTTCTGTCTCTTTCCCTTCCTCCACCTTTTTTGTTGTTCCTCTAATGTAATATAGTCTGGAAAAAACATCTCCCAAGTTTCTCTTGAATCATTATTTCTATTTTAAGTATACTAAATGTATCTTCCCACTAGAACATGTCATATATCACCGCCCCATGAACATCACAATAATACTGTATGAAGCCTTCGTTTCAATTGTTTTTGAATACTTATGTCAGCTGTTAAGCATATTAATTTTTTTATCCTTATATTTTTTACCATCATACCACAGCCACAAGGAAGGAAAATAACAATCAGTGATTCAAATTACATTACTTGTCTTTTTTGATCCCTTGGTTTGTTTTAAAAAAGAAAGGGTAAATTATGTGCATATATTTTTTTAAATTTTGTTTAGCTTACTAATATTTTTGAGGGACAGAGAATACAAAAATATACATTTTACAGAGGGATGTTTAAAACACTTTCTTCTAAGCACTGTTTGAAATTTTAGCTATTTTCTTCCATAAAAGAAATCAAGGCCATTTTTAAGACTTGCATGAGACTGGCTTAATGTTAAAGTACTGACTGGAACTTGGTTTTGGAGAACTCTAGCCCCATATAACATTCAACATTAAAATGTACCCATATACCACATAAAACATACAGAATTAATAATTGAGTTTACAAATGACATAATAGTAAGTTTTGTAGGCATCTAATTAAATATTTAATTTTTATTTGCAGCTTTTCATATTTTGAAGCCAACTTTTTTTAAGATCCCAACCATTTTCAAAGGACCTTGAGAAACATGTAAGTCCTAAGCATAGTGCTTGATGGATGAAATTACCCTGAAATAATAGTGGGAAAACTGAATTTAGAACGATTTGTCTCTTAGCTTGTTTTCCTTTCTTCTAATAGAGGGAGGATTACTTAACTAGAAAAATAAGGAGATCTACTGAGATAAAATTATGATGAACTTCGGATACTAGTTTCACAAAGCTCAGAACAAACTAATAAATTAAACAATTATTTTCTAAGATAATTACTTAAGTGCACTTGAACTCAGTGCCCTAATTTGGCACTGTAACCTTTACTTCATTATAAGATTACACATCGTTAAAAAATAAGGTAAAGACAGTTGGATTTGCTTTACAGAATTAGCTTTGAATGTGTGACACAATAATTACAGACTTTCTTGTTAAATGTGATATCATTCTTCACCCAGAAGAAATAACCCTTAAAGAAAGCACACTAATTTGCATTAAAGATTCATGAAAGACAAATGGTTTCAATTATTAATAAGAGAAAATATAACACAGTATATGACAAAGAATTTTTCATAGGGTTAACCAAGCCCATGTTGAAAGTGAATAATTTTTTAAGATTCTTTCTGAAATCAAATCAAGAAGATAAAAATAAAATCATGTAAAATACCCATATCATTTTTTTTTTTCAAATCGGCATTGATTCAGTGACCCAACTATAAAATATATAGCACTGTGTTTCTAGAAAGGCCAGAAACTACATCAGCTTCTAAGGAACCAGCTACAGAGGTGGCAAAACTGAAGGATGCATAAATAAGTGGATCTAAACCGCTTAATCTAAGAGGGAGTTTTCACTGCTGAGAGCAAACTAAGGAAGTATCTAATATAAAAGTAATTTTTCTAAGTATATTTTAAAGTTAACTTAGTTGTATAATCAAAACGTTACAACTTGTTAGCATCTCTTGAAAAAGCCACACCTCTTTGGCAGTTATCTTTGGAAAAGAAATACAATCCTGAAAGTTTATTGCAGACTTCAGAAGATATAATGTTTACCTGTCAGAAACAGATAAGGTAGGCTGAAAGTTGTAACACTTTTGGAAATGAAGTTGACAGGACCCTTACTTATATATCCACAAACAATTCTAATCTGATGTCAACTATAATCAAGCAATATAAAGGTGAAAGAAGGAGAAAATGTAATCAGAAAATATAATCAACCGAGTTGGTTACTGTGGTCTTTTTTAAAAGTATTGTGGTCTTGTGGGTTGATTTGTTTTGCTTATTTGTTTTTGTTTTTGTTATTTGTGGAAAATGAACCAAAAGAAACTATGAGAAGCAGTAGCCCCAGAAGCAAGGTATGGTTAAGACTTGGGTTTAGTACCAGGAAGAGTGAGAGAACATATGATAAAAGTCAGAATGGAGGAAACATTGACAGTACTTGAAAATTACTGCACATGAAGAATAGTTCCCTAATATTTATTGGGGACCTGCTATATATGCTGTACTAGTTATTAAGGACACGTGAGGGTAGGGAACAAGGAAGGTAGAAGAGAACTAAAAGTCAAAGTTCCTTCTTGTGCCAGATTATCTTCTATTTGTGTCTCCAGATGCACTCACTACTCTTCTTCAACCTCCTTTCTAGAAGGCTGACCTCCATGAACCATATCGCTGCTTTCTGGCTGCCAGTTGGTTTTTCTATCAGTGGGCAGCAAGGTGGGAGATGACAGGCAGGCAGCAGAATGAGGTCAAGGTATGTATTTGTCTTCCACCCTGCAAAGTTGCTTCAAGATACCTGTGTCCCTTGAGTAAAGATTCTGATGAAGGCTTCTTCCCCCATCTAACCTTTGGGCATAGGAGTGGTAATGGCTCTCCTGCTGCACCATTCTTTAGTTCCCATACATCCACATCTTGGTAAATAGGCCCTTTGTACGTAAACTCTCATTGAATTGCCCTCTTTCTAGTGTGTCATTTGTTTCTTCATGTAACTTTGATGACACCAAATAAGCATACAGGCTATGCATAACTGTGCTAGGGTTGCCATAACAAACCACCACAGACTGGGTGGCTTAAACGACAGAAATTCTTCTCACAGTTCTGGAGCCTAGAAGTTTGAGATCAAGGTATCACGGTGTTAGTTTCTTGTGCGGCCTCTCTTCTTGGCTTGTAGATGTCTTTCTTCCTGTGTCTTTATGTGGTCCTTCCTCCATGTGTCTGTGTTCTAATACCATCTTCTTATAAGGACATCAGTCATATTGGATTAGGGCCCACCCTATTGACTTCATTTTAACTAAATTACTTCTTTAAAGATCCTATCTCCAAATACTGGGAGTTAAGACTTCAATATATGAATTTGAGGGGACACAATTCAGTTCATAACAGACTAGTTGGAGAAATATATAGAATAAATTATTAAATATTTCAAGGTTATAAGTACGAATATAAGAAAAGGGCAGTATTGCACTTTGAGCAGAACATTAGAAAGGAGAGAAGAAAAGAAAAATTAAAGATGAGCACAATTTTATAAATATGCAAATTTCAGTGGCAGATTCACATGGAGAAGCACATACAATAGAAATCACAGGAACTAAGGAGAACTATCAGGTCTGGAGACTGATCTAGAAGCCATCTAGGTTACAGAGTAACAATAATAACTAACATTTAAGGAGCATTCTAACAGATTACTATGTAGTTATCTGCTCCCCTTCTATGAGAATATAAGTACTCCTGTTTTTGGCTAGAGTTGAAGACTTTCTTTTCTGGTCTCCCTGCGTATAACTTCGTATAATGTATGCTATACGAAGTTATTACGAAAATTAATTAATCTGTGAATTTTAAATGTGTTCTTCAAACTTGGATTGTTTTTTGCTCTCAGATTGGACAGATAGGCAGATACAGATTAATACATTTGTATCTGAACCACTTGAAAGAAAATGTGAAGCCCTGATTATTTATGTACAGATTATATAGATCAGAAATTCTGTGAATATTTGATAATCATCAATAGTGATAGTGAAAGAGGCCAAAGTAATTCAAACTGTACATAATTTGCCACTGTTCTCTGGAGTAACCCCAACCCTACCCATCCCCACTCAAAGTGTATTTTGGTTTGAAAACAGTGCAATAACTTCTGGGGTCCTGTCCATCTGGCCATATCAAAGGCTTTGGAAAGGCCATTGGATCTACTCAGAGGATATTAACATTAAAATTCTGAAAAGAAATAAGGCAATAAATAAGAGATTTATTCATCCACTTGCAGTAGGTTCTGAAAGCAGAACACAGAAGGCAAAGGACCCATTATATATATCTCTCACAATTTGCTTTTGGCCTACGTATAGCACTGATCATCGAGAACAGCTTTATTAGATTGGGATTTTGAAATGAATTTACTCCGTACCCACTGTGGTTTTTAATTTCTACTCCTTCTAGCCAATTTTTCTAGCTAATAAAGACATTTGAAAAGTACATTTATAATCAGTATTATCATGCGGTCATGGGATAGAAATACTGTATGTATATCTATATACAGTAAAATTCACCCACATTAAGTGTACAATTAGATCAGTGTTAGCAATGTATGCAGTAATTTGGCCACCATCAAAATCAAGATATTGGACACTTCTATCATCATCAAAAGTTCCTTTGTGGCCGTTTGCAGTCAATTCTCTCACTCTCTACATCTACCCCACCCCAATCCCCAGGAAAACTTTGATCTGCTGTCACTATATTTTTCCCCTTACTAAAGCATCATCTAAATGGAAATATACAATATTTTAAATGTTTTTTCTTTGGAGGGTAGTGTCTGGCTTCTTTTACTTCGCAGGATATTTTTGAGATTTTCCCATATTGTCATGTATATCAGTAATTTACTTATTTTTATTTTTATTGCTGAGTAATGTTCCATTGTATAGATATACCAAATTTGTTTTCAGATTTTTGTTATTATAAATAATGCTGGTATGAGCATTCATGTATAAGTGTGAACAGATGTTTTCATTTCACATTGGTAGATATCTAGGATTCAAATTGCTAGGTCATATGATAAGTGCTTGTTTAACTTTATTAGAAACTGCCAAAATGCTTTCCTAGGTGCCTTCATCATTTTGTATTCCCACCAAAAATGTATGAAAGTTCTCATTTGCTCCACATCCTTGCCAACCCTCATTGTAGTTTTAATTTGCATTTCCCTAATGACTAGTAATGTTAAGCATTATTTCATGTGCTTATTGACCATTCCTGTATCTTCTTTTGTGAAGTATCTGTTCATACTTTGCCCTCTCCCTTATTTTTATTTGTCATCTTCTTATTGAGTTATCAGAGTTCTTAAGATATTTTGAATACAAATCCTTTGTCAAATGTATATTTTGCACATATTTCACTATATGGCTTTAATTTTCATTTGCTTAAAGGTATCTGTAAAAGAGCAAAAGATTTTAATTTTGATAAAGCCTAATCTCTCAATATTATATTTTACGGCTTTTGCCTATTTTGTCTAAAAAGTCTTTGCCTAATCCAAGATTTGTTATTTTTCTCCTTTATTTTCTTAACAAGGTTTTATTATTTTAGCTCTTAAGTTTAGTTCTACAAGATGTCGTAAATTAAATTTTGTGTAAGATATAAGGTTGATGTTCACAATTTTCCATACAGATCTCCAATTGTTCCAGTACCTACCTTTCCACCTTTGTCAAAAATCAGTCATCCATACATATGTGGGTCAATTTGGGATTCTCTATTCTGTTCCATTGTTATGTTTGTCTCCCTTTACCCCAATACCATACTATCTTGATTATTGTAACTTCATAATAAATTTTATAATCAGGTAGTATTAAACCTTCTTTTTTTAAGTTGTTTTGAGTATTCTAGGTTTTTTGCACTTTCATATGAATTTTAGAACCAATTTGTCAATCTCTGCAAAAGAGATTGCTGCAATTAGGATTGGTATTGTGTTGAATCTGTAGAGGATTTGGTAAGAATTGACATGTAAATAATATTGAATCTTTTGACCCATGAAAAAAGTATCTCTCCTTTTATTTAGTCTTCTTTAATTTCTCTCAGTAATTTCTTTTAGTTTTTAGAGTACAGGTTTATCCCTAAATATGAGTATATCATAATTTTGATGCTATTGTAAATGATATTGTTTTAAAAATTCTTCTGTTCATTGCTAATGTAGAGAAATAGAATTTATTTTTTATATTGATCTTATATCCTGATACCTTGTAAAAGTCATTTATTCTAGTACCTTCTTTGTTGATCCCATCAGATTTTCTACGTAGATGATCATGTCAGCTATCAATAGAGACCATTTTATTTCTACCTTTCCAAAGATAAATACTTCCTTTTCCAATATCCCCCACCTAACTCAGGACTCAGAGGTAAACACCATTAACAATTTTGGGGGTTTGTTTCTTTGATAATCACAGTATTATTTTACATGGTATCTGTGGGTCTCACTTTCAAATTTAGATAGTATCTATTGACACTCCACAATGAAAGATGAAAAAAATATATATAATTTTCCCTTCCTTCACCCTGTTTTTCTCCCTCTGAGTCCCATTTTTCAAATTACATTATATTTTTATATTGTTTAGGTTTATAACAATTGTTTCCATTTCTGACCATATGGTGGATTAGGTAAACTGAATAACCCTCCTTCAGCAAACACATAAAAATTCTGGATAATGTATTTTAAAACAGCTTATTAAATGCATTGCTGAGCTGGAAAGGAAGTAAGAGAAATTCTCAAAGACCTTAAAAGGAACAAAAACCCAAATCAAAAAACTAAACCAGTGCTGAAGAGGGAAATCTACCATTCTTTAGTAAGCTAGAATTTCAGCTTAGAATTTAGCCTGTTGGAGACTGAGGACAAAGCCTTGGACCTCATGAGGTAAGAAGTTATGATCTGAATCCCTTCCACAAAGTCAAGACCTGAAGGGCTACACCCTCAATGAAAATGTGAATTTTCATTGAAAATGTGAATTTTCATTGAAAATGCCGCCTTGGCCGTACAGCAGCTTTGTTAACCCCTCTCTTAAAGAGACTGGAGAAAAAAAAGGATTTTAAGGGCATCTTGATTTTTTTTTTTTTTAATGTTTAGGAAGAGGTAAAAACTGGACCAGAGGAGACTGTTCTATTCCCTGTCCATCTGGCCATATCAAAGGCTTTGGAAAGGCCATTGGATCTACTCAGAGGATATTAACATTAAAATTCTGAAAAGAAATAAGGCAATAAATAAGAGATTTATTCATCCACTTGCAGTAGGTTCTGAAAGCAGAACACAGAAGGCAAAGGACTAAGAGAGAAGAAAAGGAAGACATGGAAGGCTGGGAGTCTTGCGAAAAACAGGGCTCTTTACAAAATTCAGGGTCAATTAAAACCTACTTCACTTTTAATTATTTGACCACCATTTTCAATGAATGTTGATGAATAGAGTTTCATTTTAATGTTTTCTGTACTTTACCATTCATCTTAATCTCTGAATATTTTTTTCCTGTGTTAGGATAATGGTGAATTTGTAAACAGAACAAGGAAGATCAGCTCTCCTCACCCTTAACCCTAACCTTCAGCCTAATCTGCAGTCAATGTACAATAAATGATATTCGCTATCTTAAGCTTACAACAGATAAAAATGGATTTCAACTTAATTTTTAAAGTGGTTTTGTGTTTGCTAAAGGAATTAGTATACCATTGCTTGATTTTTCTTTTCTTTTTGCTAAATTCAAATGCGAGATTCTAAGGTCTAAGGCACAGAAAAATATTAGAAAATAGTCTGTAGTCTTTAAAGGTTTTTAAAGCCTTACCTTATATACTTTCCTCTGTATGAGAAAAGGGAGACTATGACAAATATATTAGCTATACTGAGTTAGTGTCAAGAACTAGGAAGTAGGGGTATAAAAATTAAAATACAAAACATTTTTAAACTATTCTTTAAAAAAAAATTACCCAACTCAATCTTTTGCTCCTTTAAAATGTGATTCCTTAATATTTATAGTTTGGAATCCTTTTAATCTTGTAACTGCCCACAAATTGATTTATTGGTTTCATAAATTTTTTTGCATAGAAAATATGAAAAGGTTCTTGATTTCTAATTTTTTATTGTGCCATAATTTTTCTCCATCATAAATATGTGTATTCTAAATGGGTTTTTAGGTAAACGTGGAGGCTATGTAATTAGGCCTTTTTCTTTTCCAGTTCTGAAATACGTAAATGGAAGCTTTTAAAAAAAGGAGATTGGTTATGATTTTCATCCAAATATGCCTTTATTCTCACACTATCTAATACTAGTGTTAGATCATCCTAAATTTAAACTTTCGCTAATGACCTTCAAAATGATTTGAAATTTCTTGTACTTCCTATTAAGAAAATTGTAAATTATCTGTGCAATTTTCTCCTGGTGGTATAGCAACACAAAAGTTTATCCAACTTACTTTGAATTTGGGTTTTACCTAAATTACTATGTTATTTTGAGGAAATCACATAGCTGGGCTTCAATATTTTGGTCTATAAAAGGATTAGCACTTTTTAAAGTTAAAGGAATGGCCCACTTTAATGTTAATCACTCTAAGAAATATGAACAATGCAGCCATTTCACCATGAGTTTAAAATCTAAAATGGGTTTTTTGGTTATTGGTGAAATAACCTGAAAATAATAGTGCTTGAGGTCCTCAATAGACACCTATGTATTTCAATGCAGTTAAGTTTTTGAAGTTTTATGATTTTAATACACGTTTAAAATTCTACATTGTACTTTCTGTTAGTAAAAGTGAATGTAGGAAGATTATACTCTGACATGAGCTAGAACTTTAATTTGTATAAACTCTAGACCTATATAAAAATTCCAAAAGTAGTAAATTTTTGATGAAACAATTATTCATTAAAGCAAATTTTCTCCATATAAATAGGCTTTTTCATCTAATTGAGACGATAGTGTTTCACCATGGCAAAGTGTGTTTACAAAGCCCATATTTCTTTCTGTGAAGTTAAACCATGATGGGTATGAATTTACCTTAAGTAATTTTACTAAAATTATTCAGTAATGAAGGTGATTTACAATGTAGTATTGCTGTATTATTTTAGATAATCATGATAGCTAACATTTATTGAGAGTTTTCTTTGTGCCAGTCATTGTTCTGTGAATTAACTCAATCCTCACAACACCCCTATTAAACATGTACTATTATATCCATGTTTATATATTGAGAAAATGAGAACCAGAGAGCTTAAATAATTTTTTCAAGGTCAAATGCAAATCCTTTTTTTTTAATTTCAGAAAAAAAAATGAGTTAGGCAGTCTGAACTAATAATAAATCCAGACTTTTAAAAATGCTTTAAAAGATATTCCTATTAATATACTAAAAGGTAAAGTATATGATAGCTACTCATTTTGGATGGTTCAATCAGTTAATCCAAAGATAATCTGACCTTTAAGGATTCAAGCATGCATCCAAAATCACCAGACAGTGATTTCTAGAACAGAATAATTACTCATTTATAATAGAAAATATCTACCTAGTCTGAAAACAAGAATCATCTTTACAAAGCACACCCCTTTATACATGTTCATTTAAAAATCTATGAATGTTCAAGAATCTCAGACTTCTCTGTTGATAGGCATCTCCATTTAGATGCCCCATAATCAACTTCAGTTTAAAATAGCCAAAATTTATCTTATTATTTGCTGTGGTCTGAATATTTGTCCCCTCCAAAGCTCATGTGGAAGCTTGATCTCCACTGTGACAGTGTTGAAATGTAGGGCCTTTAGGAGGTGATTGGATTGTGAGGCTTATGCTCTCATGAATGGATTAATCTACTTGAGGATTAATGGGTTGATGAGTAAGTGGGTTATCATGGGAGTGGTACTCCTGGCTTTATAAGGAGAGAAAGAAGCATGTTAACGCACTCTTGCTCAGCCCCTGTTATGTGATATCCTGCGTCACCACTCTGCAGAGCATCCCCACTAAGAAGGCCCTCACTATATGCACCCCTCAGCCTTGGATATCCCAGCCTCCAACACTGAAAGAAAGAAATTCTGTTTCTTTACAAATTACCCAGTATCGGATATTTTGTAATAAGCAGCAGAAAACTGGCTAATATGTTATTTTTATCCTAAAAATTAATTTTTTATCCTGTATTCCTTTTCTTGATGAGTGGCATCAACACCATTTCAGTTGCCTGAGCTGGAAATCTGGTAGTAATCCTAGGCTCTTCCACATTGCTAAAATCCCATAGCTAATTAGCCACCAAGTTCAGGACTTCCTATTTCCTTTATCTCTTTTATACTCACTGCTTTTCTTTTCTCCCTCTCTGCACTGTTTTCCAAGAGGTCCCATCTCACTGGGTTTACCCGAGGAGGCACTCCCAATGGTTTTTCCTACCTCTGATCTGGGAATTGCTGCTAGAGTGATCTTAAAATAGAAATCTGAGCATGTCTTTCCTCTTGTTTAAACTTCTTCAGCAGTTCTTCATAGCTTTTACAAAAATGTTCATATTTCTAAGCTGGGCACACAAAGCTCATTATCATTTGGCCTGCCTTTCTAGAAAATGGTGCGGTTGTCCTCCCTGTCTGGTGGTGCAGGATCAGTGGCAGCACAGGCTGGGGATTGTCCCAAAGGATGGCTGGGCTTCAATATGAGGCACATCTCAATCATGGTTGTGGTTCACAGTGTCACAAAACACCAGGAATTGTGTCCTTTGGAAGTGTATAGTAAGCTCTGCAGTAAACAATGCAAACCTGACAGTTAAATTAAGAGTAGAAACCATGGTAGGGAGCCAAAGCGAATTCAGAAACTAGGTGAACCAATGAATGAGGAAGATGGGTAGGAAGTTATATCAGAAGGAATTCTTGATATGGTTTACAAATGTTTGTAGCAAACTTCTCACGTTTATTTACTTGCAAACTGTGAAGGCATACTTGTTTTATTGAAGGTAAATTAAACTGGAATAGGTATAAACCACTTGTTGTGACCCAGAAAAGTTATACTGTTTCATGTTTCTGTGCTTATCGTACATTATTGTCGCTCCATGAAATGCCCTCCTGTGCAGCCCTATTCACTAACTCGTACTCATTCCATAAACTGGTTCAAGCATCATCTCTTCTGTAAATTGTAATAGCCAACATAAATTCAGCATTTATAGTCTCCAGGCACTATGCCAAAAGCTTTAATACATAATCTCATTTAAATCTCATTAGGAAAGGTGCCTCTATTTTCCTCATTTTACAGACTAAGAAATTGATGTTCAGAGATGAATCGATTTGCACAAGGTCATACAACAATTAGGTTATGGAGTGGAGAATTAAACCCACAAAGTCTGACTCCAGAGTTTGAGCTTATTAACACCATTGGCCTTCACCAATTTCCCAGGCTGATTTAAGACGCCTTTACATATGCATCAATATATATAACATCATAGCCCCATCCCTCTCTAATATAATCTTTTATTTATTTGTCTTTCCCAGTGGATGAAAAGCTCCTAAAAATTAAGGTCTACTACAAAAGTAGAATTTCAATGAACTATTTATTTATTTATTTGTTTGTTTGTTTATTGTACATCAAGTTGCTTAGAGATCAGTAATTAAGGACATTGAGTGTTGCACCAAGGAAATTCATGCCAATTAAACGTAGTCTGTTGTATTATTCTTTTGCCATTTCACGATATTTCTTTAGTAAAATCTGGGGTTAGTCAAGTAGAATTAGAATATTCTCTCACCTACGCAGTATTGAATATGGACAAAGTATTATTTTTGTTTGTCTGTCTTTATACTTCATGCAGTTACGTAGTCTGTTGTATTATTCTTTTGCCATTTCACGATATTTCTTTAGTAAAATCTGGGGTTAGTCAAGTAGAATTAGAATATTCTCTCACCTAGGCAGTATTGAATATGGACAAAGTATTATTTTTGTTTGTCTGTCTTTATACTTCATGCAGTTAACTACCTGTTTGCTTCTGATAATCACTATCATGCTATAGTTTTCAATATAATTATTTGTATATAGCATATTTAAGGAAAATGTTTTTCCTAATTCATTCTAGATTTTACATCCGAGTTTGACCTTCATGAGGTCTTATTTCTTATCCTCATTTGCTTCCAGATGTAATCCTGCTCCTCAGCATTGGTCAAGCTTTTTTTTTTTTTTTAAAGAAAAACAGAAAGAACAGTATAGAGTGACAAAATATGAATACTTATCCAAATTTCACAGTACAAAAACAAAGAAAAGAAATGGCTTACCTTTTTTGTGAGCTAATTACAGTACTTCTAAAGAAAAACAGAAAGAACAGTATAGAGTGACAAAATATGAATACTTATCCAAATTTGACAGTACAAAAACAAAGAAAAGAAATGGCTTACCTTTTTTGTGAGCTAATTACAGTACTTCTATTAGAAGAAGGGAGTGAAAGAAATTAGAAAATGTTCAGTCAAGACTATTGATTTCATGAGGACAGCTTGATAGGTTTTAAGGTATGATGAGAATGTAGCATGGAGTAGCCCAATGTGGGATGGAGTTGGTCCCACTTCCAATTGCAGGCTTCATTTACCGTCAGAAGCAAAGGGCAGGCCCATGCCTTTGTCTCCGGTTCCCATAACTGACTTGATGTAGCCAAACACAGAAATGTTGGAAGATGTGTGTAAGAAGGGACAAGGTGGAAAGAGCCAAGGGAGATCAAGAAAGACTTACCTGTTCTGTCAGACTTCTGAGATGTTAGTTTATCTAATACAGCAACTAGCTTTACCTTACTTACCTAAATAGGCTTCCATAGAATTGGAATGTACCTGTAAACCAAGAGAAAAGGCTATATTTTCTGAGTCAGATCACTTAGTTTTCCTTTTAATCTTTAATAAAAGGTTTTTGGGGTTTTCATTTGTTTGTTTGTTCTTTCATTCGTTTCTTTTTAATGTCTCAGTCCTAGCTCTGTTTTCTATTGTTAGAGAGAGGATCACATGTCAACTTTGGGCCAGACTATTAAGGGATGAGCAGCTCATGTCTAAGGCTAGGTTTTTGGTGGTGGCAGCATTAGTTAGTGACAGACTACAGTGGAAAGATGAATCTTGAGAACAGAAGCAGGACTATGTCCCAAAGGATAATTTCCTTTGAGTTTCAACCCTGGAAACTATGACCTTTATTTTATATATTTTTGTTTGGGGATTGTTCATTTCCTTTAGTTTTTTTTTCTTTTATTAAGGAAAATGGCATGTTTTTACTAAGATCTTAAGCCTTTAAGCACATCTTAAAATATAAATGGCTATTACTGAAGTAATTTTACTGTGGCAGAAAATATGTTTTCTTCAGTAGATTACATTTCCACTGAAATAATGTTTATAATTTTATGTACATAGAACAGAATAAAATCCAGTGTACCCTTTGGTCAAATTATCATGCACTATGAACTGGTGGGTTATACATTAATCTTACTGCTATCAATATGACCAACTTCTATCAATATCTACAAATACAAAATCAACAAAGTATACAAATAAATTTGAGAAATTAGTAAACCCTGTTAGAGTAAATAATATAAAAGTTGGTGAAAATAAGTGAAATGTGTGAACAGAAGTTAACTTTCATATTTAAAATTATTATGGAAGCATTAAAAAAGCCTGGAGAGGAAATGCTTCCACAAATAAATTTTTATGTGATTTCCTACAGCAAAAAGGAAAAATAGACCAATGAAAAACTATAGAACAAATCTGTCTTCACATTTAGAAATTTCAAATGATGGGCTGGTCCCACAATATAGTAACATCCAAACCAGGTGATTACAGAAAGAGAAAACACGTACAGGCACAATGACAGGAAAGTTACCTTCTGAAATATTAGAACAAGAGGTTCCTAAAAACCTCATATTGCTTAAGAATTAAAACAAGTTCCTAACTTTCTGAAGGATTTGGATTTTGGGTACTGAAAGCTCCCAATATCACTAAACACTAAAAATACTTCAGAGAAGTAGTGTAAGCTCTTATATGTCATGGAAAGAAGTTCCCTTGTAACACTGCTGACACAATTCAAACAAGTGAAAAATAAAAAGATGATATTCTCTGAGGCATTTGGTGGTAAGAAAAGAAACATTTTCTAATGGATTGTACATTACACCTGAATGGAATTAGCTGATCATTTTAAAGCTTAAACCATATCCATATGGCTTTTAAAAAGATACTTGTAGCAGAACCAACTTAGAAAACAAGAGACTCTCCTATCTACACAGATTTCTAGTTAAACAGTAATTGTTCCTTTGTCTTTTATAAATCACTGAAAAGAATAATACTGTTAATTAATGGTGAATCATGCTCCAATGATCTATTCATATTCTCTGGCATGCTGCTCTGGAGGTGGTAAGCAGCAAAGTGTTGATAACTATATTGACTCAGCTTGGAAGGAAATTAAGAATCTCAATATGACAATAAATATGTATTTTCATGTTATAGAAACATTTCACTCTCCTGTTCAAAATCTACAGTGGCTCTCTTAATCATTTTGTGTGATAGCCAAACTCCTCTGCCTAACCTTTAAAACCCATTGTCAATTCACACTGTATGCCCCTCAATTTACTTGCTCAGACTCAACTCTCTCTTTTTGCTCATGTCCCTTTTACACCATTAAAGTTGTTCCAATCTCTCCCTCCATACACATCTACTCTGTTCTTTAAATTTGACTCAAAAACCAATTGTTGTTTCATGGGAGGAGGGTAATAGCCAGAAGAAGCAGAAAGACCTTTATGTTTTACCTGATAACCTCTTATGATGTTTGTGGAAGACAGTGCTAGTTGCCTACCCCAAATGCATTCTCCCTTCAATCTTCAAAGCAGGATTCCAACTTTGTTAGAGTAGGAGTGTGCTTTTCTAAAAATACTTCTCCAGGCTTCCTTGCTGCTAAGGGTGGCCATTTGTCACAATTCTGGACAATGAGGTATAAGTTAGGGGTTTCTTAAAACACAGTCATTTTTCTCATAAAGAGCCCCTTCTTGTTTTCTCCCCACCTGGAATGCTAATGCAATACCTGGAGATAGAGTGGCTTTTTGCCACCTTGACGTGACAATCCTGATGAAAAGACCTACACACTAAGAATGATGATGAGATGGGAAAATGGAAGATGGGTCTCTAATGTTATCACTGAGCTGCCACGAATGGCCCTATTCTACCTCCCTGCTCGCCACAACTCCACCTCCAGTCTTCTCATTGTGAACCAAATAAACTCTCTACACTATTTGCAGGGTTTACCTGTTATTGTACACAAACACATTCCTAAGTGTTGCAACTTTAAATGTTTTTTAAATAAGAATGCATCACTTTTACAGTAGTAAAATAATAATTAAAAGTTTTAAATGAAATCTCTCTACACTATTTGCAGGGTTTACCTGTTATTGTACACAAACACATTCCTAAGTGTTGCAACTTTAAATGTCTTTTAAATAAGAATGCATCACTTTTACAGTAGTAAAATAATAATTAAAAGTTTTAAATGAAATGAAAATGCACAAGAGCCCAAACTTTGGAGTCAGGTCTAAATTGGAGTCCAGATTTTCTCACATATGGATTGTCTGATTTTTGGCAACTTACTTAATATCTCTGAGTTTCAATTTCCTCATCTGCAAAGTGGGAATAATAATAATAAAGATGATGATATCTAACATACAGTATAGTGTGAATCCTCAATAAAGGATAGCTATTATTACTACCAACTGTACCAACAAACACATGCATTACACGCACGCACGCACACACACACACACACACACACACACACACACACACACACACACCTCAGCCTTGCTGTATGTTCCTGAAGCACTCCTGAAGAGCAACATATACATCAAGCAGCTCTGGAAGTTAGAATATTTGGTTTCTGATCCTCCATCACCAGTTTCTGTGACTTTGGGAAAGATACTAACTTCTCTAGGCTTCAAAGTCCCCATCTGAAACATGTGTGGGACAAGATTCTCAATAGATCATTCCCAGTTTTAAAATTCCATGATTATTAAAAAGTCAAGAATCTGATTATCACAAATTCAGCATAGTGGTTTCCCTTTGGGGATAGGAAGACAGTTCTGATCAGAGAGAGGCACATGGGGTAGGGGCAAGGACATTCACGATGGTGGAAATGTTCTATTTATTTACCTGGTGGGTGGTTACACAGCTGTTTGCTTTGTAATTATTTATTAAACTGTACCTATGCATTTTATGTTCTTCTTATATATGTATCTTATATTTCACAATTTTAGAAAATCCTCAAAAGTTGATGTGATGTTTATAGGCATACTAATTTTCTTCTGCCCTATATTATGCTATATTTTTTCTACTTGTGTAACCGGGGATGAGATTTGTGGTATAATTCCCTATATATCCTCCTTATTGAAGGGATTGCTCCTTTCATGGCTGTCTTACACCTTTATCTCTTAGTGGAATGGGTGAGGGGGGGCGAATATCTCCTTAGGAAGGGGGAGGATGTGACATAGGGCAAGTTCCTGAAAGCCAGTAAGAGGAAGTCAATGACAGTGCTTCAGGTTTTTGGAGAGGGGCTTGGGAGAAGTAGAAGCTCAGACGAAGTCTTTACTCCCTTTCAAGTCTGAAACTATGGAAAGGGATAGTGGGGGTAAAGGGGGAATACACTTGATGGGGTCCCAATGGAAGTTTGTTCCATTCTTTTTTTTAAAAAAAGAAATAAACTCTCTTTTTTTTTCTTTTTCCTGAGCAATTTGCTACAGAAAAGTTGTGTGGAAAGTGTAGAGAGTTTCCATATACCCGCTCCCTTCTCCCTCTTCCCCTATTATTATCATTTTGCATTAGTGTAGTGCATTTGTTAAAACTGATGAGCCAAAATTGGTACATTATTATCAACTAAAGCCCACAGTTACATTAAGGTTCATTCTTTGTTTTGTATATTTTAGGAATTTTGACAAATGTTTTATGACAAGTATCCACAATTACATCATACAGACTAGTTCCACTGTCCTTAAAATCCTCTGTATTCCACCAATTCATTCTTTTCTCCCCTAACCCATGACAACCACTGATTTTTTTCACTGTCTTCATAGTTTTTACCTTTTCCAGAATGTCATATAATTGGAATCATACAGTATGTAGCCTTTTCAGATGGATTTCATTTACCTAGCAACATGCGTTTAAGGTTCCTCCATGTCTTTTCTTGGCTTAATAGCTCTTTTTTTTTTCTTTGTTCAATTCATTTTATTGCTAAATAATATTCCATTGCATGTATATACCATAGTTTGTTTGTCTATTTGCCTATTGAAGAACATCTTGGCTGCTTCCAAGTTTTGGTAATTATAAATAAAACTGCTATAACATTTGTGTTCAGGATTTTGTGTCAATGTAAATCTTTAACTCATTGGGATAAATATATTCTATGCCTTTTTTGAGAGATAGAAAGGGATAGTGGGGGTAAAGGGGGAATACACTTGATGGGGTCCCAATGGAAGTTTGTTCCATTCTTTTTTTTAAAAAAAGAAATAAACTCTCTTTTTTTTTCTTTTTCCTGAGCAATTTGCTACAGAAAAGTTGTGTGGAAAGTGTAGAGAGTTTCCATATACCCGCTCCCTTCTCCCTCTTCCCCTATTATTATCATTTTGCATTAGTGTAGTGCATTTGTTAAAACTGATGAGCCAAAATTGGTACATTATTATCAACTAAAGCCCACAGTTACATTAAGGTTCATTCTTTGTTTTGTATATTTTAGGAATTTTGACAAATGTTTTATGACAAGTATCCACAATTACATCATACAGACTAGTTCCACTGTCCTTAAAATCCTCTGTATTCCACCAATTCATTCTTTTCTCCCCTAACCCATGACAACCACTGATTTTTTTCACTGTCTTCATAGTTTTTACCTTTTCCAGAATGTCATATAATTGGAATCATACAGTATGTAGCCTTTTCAGATGGATTTCATTTACCTAGCAACATGCGTTTAAGGTTCCTCCATGTCTTTTCTTGGCTTAATAGCTCTTTTTTTTTTCTTTGTTCAATTCATTTTATTGCTAAATAATATTCCATTGCATGTATATACCATAGTTTGTTTGTCTATTTGCCTATTGAAGAACATCTTGGCTGCTTCCAAGTTTTGGTAATTATAAATAAAACTGCTATAACATTTGTGTTCAGGATTTTGTGTCAATGTAAATCTTTAACTCATTGGGATAAATATATTCTATGCCTTTTTTGAGAGATAGAAATGGCAGAGTGGCATAGTAAATTTGCTGCAAGTTTGTCCTGGAGTCAGGGTTGGCTTGGCAGGGATTTCTAAATGTTCAGTCCTCTTAAGAAGTTTGCATAAGTAGTGGGCCCAAGGACCAGCTCACTGGTACCTATGACACCCATCCCTCCTTGTCCAAGAAGTTTCCAGCAGGGAAAGAGGACCTCATACAGAAGCTTTAGAGAGAATCACCCATCAGGAACAAGAGAATGCAAAGGTAACACCTCTAAAGGTCCCTTTCGCCCAGAAACTGTGGAAGTGTGTGCCCCTCAGGTATCTGATCAAAGGTGCTCATGATCCAGCCAGTTACTGAATGCCACTATTCACAGGAGCCAGAGTGGGTGAAAACAAAAGCAGCCAGAGCCAGTGAAGAACAGATCATAGACTAACAGGAGATGCCAGTCTGGTACCTTATGGTCAAGTTAGACAAACAGCCTCATGGAACTCAACCAAGAATCCTGAAATACAAGGTAGGCAAAATATCTACTTGGGCCCTGAAGCCCTGTCTCACTACCACAAAGACATCATTGCTTTTNACAGGAGCCAGAGTGGGTGAAAACAAAAGCAGCCAGAGCCAGTGAAGAACAGATCATAGACTAACAGGAGATGCCAGTCTGGTACCTTATGGTCAAGTTAGACAAACAGCCTCATGGAACTCAACCAAGAATCCTGAAATACAAGGTAGGCAAAATATCTACTTGGGCCCTGAAGCCCTGTCTCACTACCACAAAGACATCATTGCTTTTCTCTTGAACATAGACTTCATCTTTGGAAATAGGAAGGGAGGAGGGAAACAGACCTGAAAGGGGATTAAACTTTGATTTAAATAATATTCACCTAATAAATAATCAGCATGTTGTAACTTCTTCCAAGGTGTTCCATTTTCACAGGATACTATGGTAGCTCTGTACTTAACCCAAAGGAATAATTCCTTTTATAGTCCTATCATTTGTGAGTGCTAATAATAAAATTATTAGGCCCTCTTTTGGGGCCCTAATATCTGACTTAGAGCTATCTGCTCTGCCAACCCATAGTTAACCAGATCAGGACAGTATAAACACTGGTATCCTAGAAACCTGGGAATGTTAATTTACCTCCAATTACATAGTGCCCAGGGAGGGGCATGAGCCCTGCAAGCATAAAGCCAAATAAAGGAAATTTATTAAGTGGAAATAATTTTACTAACCTAGAGATAAAATTCTGCCCTCAAGTCCTTATTGGAGTTCTACATTTTATATTGAAAACTTATGAACACAATAAAATTCCCCTTTAAAGTAGACATTTCACAAATGGAGTATAAACAAGTGCTCAGTGGGAACATACTGCATTTATTCTTATAAAAGTCAGGTTTGCCCAATGGTTGTACCCTGAATTTGGGACGTTAAGATAAAAGTCCAATCTGTGGTGTTATTACAGAGCTTTAATGCTTATCATCTTTGTTCTTTCCACGAAATACAGGTGCTGTCACCGTTTCCTCTCACTTACTCTCTGCATAGTGATTCTGGCCTCTTCACATAGAATATAAAGAAAACAGCTCCTTCTCTTTTTGCCTCTCATCCAGAAGTTTGGGCTTTCTGCCATCTCCCTATCCTGTCAGGCCACAAATGGTGAGTCCTGCTATTGCTGACGAGTTACTGATACTGTGCATTGGGAGAAAACTGCAAGAAGGTTATATCCTAGAACTGATTCAAGACATCAGCACCTTGATTAAAATATCTGAAAATTCCCTTCTCAATCATGAATTCATTTACTTACCAATATTTGTTGAGCCTGTTTATTTATAAGGCACTATTCTAGAAACTGTGGTGGATGCAAAAAATTTATTTCCTGAATGGCTCCTAACAATCTATTAGAAAGACAAGGTGCACCCAAAGTAACTGAGATGTTCCTCTACACCAGGAGTTGAAAAACTACAGCCATGAGCCAACCTATTGCCTGTTTTTATACTGCCTGTGCACTAAAGAAAGTTTTTGATGTTTTTAAAGGGTTGTAAAAAAACAAAATAAAAACAAAATATGTGATGGAGACTGTAAGTAGTCTATGGAGCCTAAGATATTTACCATCTGGCCTTGCACAGAAAATGTTTGCCTATCCCGGCTCTACACAGTTCTGGATGTAACTAATAGGACGTAGTCCATCCCCAAGAGCAAATACTAGAGAACATTTTCATCGTCTCCATACATACACACATAGCTCAATCTCCTTCTTGGTATGTTTCCAAGGGTTATATGTTTCTCTGCAGTTTGAGAGAGAATTTTAGTCTGCTGTGGCACCATCTCCCAGTGCTGACTTGTGCAAAGGGGCAGTTGATCAGTAATAGTGTCCAGAGCAAAGAAGCTGGATGAAGTCATGCTCTTCAAGGTTTGGGAAAAGAGATCCTTCTACACCCTGCTAAGCCAGAGTACAAAGTATTGGAGCTCTCAGCCATCAGCTCTCATTTGCCATATCAGCCATCCTCTAGGACCTGCATTTCAGCACCCATTCCATCATGAGCCCAGAATTTCTGCTCTCTTGCCCACCAGTGTGATTCTCACCCCCCATATGGGAAGGCTTCCATTTACAGCCAAGGTCCTATTGGCATCCTTTCATCCAAATTTAGTTGAATAAAGAGTGTTGGCTTGCAGTGGGTTCTAAATTCAAATCCTTTACTCAATGCTGAAAAATGAGATTTCAGGTAATGCATGGATATTTGCCAGAGCCCTAGTCTATTGGAGCTCAGCAGCAACTCCATGGGCTCTTCAAATGGTCATTGCATCAGCCACTTCTTGTTGTCTCCTGGACCCCGAGGCTGAGTGTCCACACCACGGATCATCTTCATGGATCTACCTCACTTGTTTGCAGTTTTCTTCTTGGCCCCTGGGGACATTTGAGTTTGTAACTCCTGTTTTAAAACCTCAAGATGAAAAAGATCCACTTCATACCCACTGGGAGGGCTACTGTCAAACAAACAAACAAAACACAGAAAATAACAAATGTTGGCAAGGATGTGAAGAAATCAGAACACTTGTGCACTACTGGTGGGATGGTAAAATGGTACAGACACTATATACAGTATGGCAGTTCATCAAAATATTAGAAACAGAATTACCATATGATCCAGCAATTCCACTCCCGGCTATATACCTGGAAGAACTGAAAGCAGGGTCTTGAGCAGATATTTGTATACCCACGTTCATAACAGCATTATTCACAGTAGCCAAAAAGTGAGAGCAACCCAGGTGTCCATTGACAAATCAATGGATAAACAAAATGTGGTATGTATAGACAGTGCAATACTACTCAGCCTTAGAAGAACTGAAAGCAGGGTCTTGAGCAGATATTTGTATACCCACGTTCATAACAGCATTATTCACAGTAGCCAAAAAGTGAGAGCAACCCAGGTGTCCACTGACAAATCAATGGATAAACAAAATGTGGTATGTATAGACAGTGCAATACTACTCAGCCTTAAAACGGAAGGAAATTGTGACACACAGTACAATGTGGACAAACCTTGAAGACAGTATGCTAAGTGAAATGAGCCAGTCATGAGAGAATAAATACTGTGTAGCTCCACTTGTATAAAGTACCTAGCTAGAGTAGTCAAATTCATAGAGACAGGGAGTAAAATGGTGATTGCCAGGGGATGGGGAAGTGAGAAATGGGGAGTTACTGTTTAATGGATTCAGAGTTCTAGTTTTGCAAGATGAAAATAGCTCTGGAAAATTGATGGTGGTGACAGTTGTACAACAGTGTGAATATATTTAATGCCACTGAGCTGTACACATAAAAATGGTTAATATGTTACATTTTATCTTATGTGTATTTTACTACAATTTTTAAAAACACAAAATATGTCCTCACAGCTTATATACTCTTCTCAAAAAGTAATGGGTTTATTCCACTACTTTTGATAGTGGAATAGTTCACTACAATGAATGGACTATTCCACTTACTAATTGTATGATCTCAGGTCACACATTCTATTTTTTTTTTTTTCCCTTTTTGTCTTTTTTCGTGTCTGGCAATGGATCGCAACCCTCAGTGTCGCCCCCGCACCAGACCGGGACCGGCAACGGGATCGCAACCCTCGGCGCTGCCCCCGCGCCGCTCAGCCAGTGAGCGGGAACCGGTCTGCATGTGGGATCCGAACCCTCGGGCGGGAGCGCCGCCGCACTTCCCAAGTGGCGCACTACAGCAGTGCGCCACCGGGCCAGCCCCCACACATTCTATTTTTAAACACCTGTTATGTACCTATGCAGTAATTTTTTGTGTGAGAATTAAATGAGTATCTATTGTGAAGTGACTTGTAAATGGTAACCCACATTTCAGGGAGGCGATAAATGTCATGTGAGTGCCACACAAGAGTGAGAAATGTGCATGGAGTTGTGATCACTTCCAACAGGCAGCACAGGGGAAGTGTTCTCGTGAATGCCTAGTGTTTGAGCTGAATATCAGAGAGTCGACCGAATTTTAAAAGGTGTAAGTATAGAGGGGCATTTGGAGCAGAGGGTAAGGCATATTTAAAGGGCCTGAAGTGGATAAATAAATGGTATATTTGCGCAAATAATCATGTTGGACAGGAGGGTAGGGTGAAAAAGATCAACAGGAAGCGGTCAGATTATGAATGATTGCCTAAGAAATTTGAAATTTTATCTAGTAGAAAATGCGAAGCCTTTCTTTCTTTTTTTTTTTTTTTTAAGCAGAAAACTACTAGAGTTTTACAAGTATTATTGCAGGGGTATACAGAATAGATTGAAATATACATAGACTGGAATAAAACAGACCAATTAAAAGGCTATAGAAAATTTCAAGTCATGAGTTATTCAGGGCTAAGCTAAGATGGTAGCAGAGGAAACTGAAAGAAAAGGACACAAGTCCTGGTGTCAGATCAGTACGAAAATCATAGAATTCTTTGTTACCTTACACTTGAGGTAAGGCCTTTAGTTATTTTCAATCTCTTTAACAGATGTTTCCAAGAAGAGGATTAAGTATTTAGCCCAAACCTCTATTTCAGGCTTCAGAATCATGTATCCTTCTGTCTTTTAGATATTGTCATCTGAATACTATTCTCCAGCTTTTTGATTTTTTTAAAGAAATAATATTTGTACTTTTTTTCCTCTCTTATTGATAAAGTAATATGTATTCTTTTTGAACACTTGGAAACATCATCACAGTGAAAAACAAAACAAAACAAAACAAAACTTACACTTAATCCTACCACAAAAATATTTTTGACAAATATATTTGATAAACATATTTACAGTTTATTCATACATATTATTAACTTCTAAAATAAAAAATTAGCATGCTATTTGGTAGCTCTTTTTAATTTTGGTGACCTACTATTATCATAAAATAATACATGGGGACTCTTTTCCCCATGTCAATCATTAACTTTGTGATCTTGAGTTAATCAACCCCCCAATTCTATTTCCTTAACTCTAAAGTGGGTGTGCTAATATTTAGCTCACTGGATTGTTGTAAGGCAGTAGTTCCTAAACTTTGCTGCACTTTAGGATCATCTGGAGTGCTTTTTAAAATCCCAAAGTGCAGGTTGCACCAAAGAATTTGGGGATGGAAGCTATACATCAGTAATTTTTAAGTCTCTTTAAGTGATTACAATTTACAAAAAAAGGTTAGGGAATCAAATTTGTAAGATTTAAATGAGATAACATTAAAAAAACACCTGGCATATAGAAAGCACTCAGTCTCTCATTCGCTGAATGTCAACTATGTATCCTGTACTGCGCTGGCATTTTGTATTCATTATTACATGAATAACTCTCTCCACATCCCTCTGAAGTTTCATTATCCTAATTTTACAAAGTAGGAAATTAACTCTTAGATTGATTAAGAAACTTGCTCAATGTCACACAGCTCATAATGATTCAAACCCAGGCCTGCCTAAAGTCCATATCATTTCACCACACTGCCTTTGGCCACAGAAATATTACTTATTTCTCTTTTCTTCCTAGCTTCTCCAATCTTATATGAACCATTTCATCATAATACTTTTCTAACTAAGTTGCACATCACAAGAACTTAAATCTGCATTTTGTGGGGTTTCTATCCATATCTTCTGTAGTTTTACTAATTCACACCTTAGCCAATGAAAATAAGGGTTAATTTTTATAACAGAAGAAAATCGTGAATGTCTATTTTTTTTTTTTTAATTTTTTTGTCCTTTTTGTGACCGGTAAGGGGATCGCGACCCTTGGTGTGGTGTCGCCTGCACTGCGCTCAGCCAGTGAGCGCACCAGCCAATGAATGTCTATTTGTTAACTGAACTTAAAATGTGGGTTTTATCCTTTTACCTAAACACCGGTTAACTATGAACAAATTAAAAGCAGCTATCTTCATGGATTACACCTGAAGCCCAATTCAGCTATCCTTTAATTATATTAACATTTTTCTTCTAGACAACATATAGTAACACACACACACACACACACACACACACACACACACACCCCACACACACCATTTGCTATTAGAGAATCTGTATTGGTTTAAAGCAAACTAATTGCTACCATCAGAAAACTAACCACACATGTATACACATTTTATATACATATATAATTGTTTTGCCCACACACACCATTTGCTATTAGAGAATCTGTATTGGTTTAAAGCAAACTAATAGCTACCATCAGAAAACTAACCACACATGTATACACATTTTATATACATATATAATTGTTTTGAAACAGACAAAATTCCTGGCTACACCATGATTATAATCATGACTCTGCTCTAACGAGTTGTTAGTGTAGTACTTCCATCTGTGGATACTTAAGAAATCCTGTCAATTTGTATCATGTAGTAAGATACACTCACATTATTTCCATAACTTTGGAAGTTACTCATTCCACATTTTCTTTATTATTTTTTGGCATTTGAGGCTATTTTATTGCTCTGACCAAATGTCTGTGTCTTGGTAGCAAAAACATTTGCTTTCTTCTCATCTTACTTGATATTTTTGGAAGAACAAATTGACAACCCCCGTGAATGATTCTGAGTTAGCAGGAGAGCATCTGCTACACAGTAGCTCTTCCTCTCTTGAAGTTCACCGAGAAGCTAATTTCATCATTTTAAAAGCAAAAGTATTGCCCAGTCTGAGGTAACAGTAAAAGGAATCTGGAGTCAAAGTCATGGCCACTGGCACTGAGAAAACTTTAAATCACTAGTGTTTATTTGGTAGATGCTAACAAGTGCTGTCCATACTAATAATGCATGCCCCTAAACATGACCACTGAACTGGCCTACCTTGCATTCACTTACTCATTGGAATCTTGACATTTGTCTTTGACAATTTGATATCTAGGACTGGTTCTATTTTTCAAAATTTTAATGAGGAGAGAGGCATACACATTCACTGTATTTGATAATACTTTTATGTTAAAATTGGTCAATGAAATCTCTTTCAGAGAAATTGTCATTATCTAGTTAGTAATGACACTGTGGTTTATTTCTTCATTGTTCATTCTGTGAATTTCCTTCATTCAATTTTTAGCATTCCTTCAGTGGCCCATTTTTGCTACATGTGTACTTTACTGATTTTTTTTCATTTTTTAAAAAAATGCATCTATCATTAAAGATCTTTGGGAATATGTTCAAAAATGTTAAAAAGCTGGGCTTAGAAAACTTACAACAGGCAACATAAGCCAGATTGAGAAATATCTTGCCAAATAGTGTTTCTCAGCAAGCCATTTGGAGAGACTACATTTAAAAAAAAGAGAGTTGATACCTTGATAAAAAATATCGTTTCTCTCTTTTCTTAACATTAACGTTCTTGTACACATGTTAATTTATATATGGCTACAATTTTAAAATATTCCTGGCATTTGTATGCAATTGCATATAAATGTTTGTCTTCAGAGAATCAAAAGGAATTCAGAAGCTCTCAGTGGCATAAATTATCTTTAGGAAATTAATTTAGGATTCTGTTATTACCTTTGAGCTCTGAAAACCATGTACTTTCTCCAAAGTAAGGTGAAGGGGGTAATTCTCTTAGTGACCAGCCCAACATCTTTCTGAGTTTTTCCTTGAGTGGAAAATGTGACTGAATGGCTGCTGACAACTACACTCAGCCTTTGTGACTGCCAGAAAGGAGAAAATCTCTGCCTGCTTTGGGTAACAGGGTGCATGTTGGGGTGGGGAGAAATCTGTTTAGGTAGGGGGGTCAAGGAATGCCTCTGAGGTGGTGTAAAGTAAGGCAAATCATAACTAACGCCAAAATGTTTCATTATTTTAGTTATACTAAGTTTCCACTTATATTGTCAGAGCTAGGGCTCAGACCCTCCAAACCCCTGTACAGACTGGTCACCAGACCCCTCACACACAGGTCCATGCTAGGTAATTGGGAAAGTTTCCAGGAGCTGTTGGCAGACGACATGAGCTCAGTCCTTATATTTCTCAGTAGCAGCAGCTTACAGGTCTGGCAGTGGCAGTAGCCTTGCAGAACGTCCCAGGGGCACTAGCAGCAGCCTGCAGCAGCAGTAGTGGCCTCCCCATGTCCCCCCATGGAGGGGACATCCCGGGAGCTGAGAGGCAGCATGGATCAGAGCCACTCATCCTTATACTTAAGTCCATAACCCAGGACACCTGGGTGCACATGCTCAATTACACTAGATGATAACCAAGGAACACCTGAGTGCATGTGCCTATTTACATCAAATGCAGGGCATGATTCTGAACATCTGAGGGGCCCTGACCATTTTTCCTATATTTTCTCCAACAGGTGGCAAGTTTAAAAACTGAGTTCTGAAGCGAGAACAAAACAAAGAAAGAAACCAATGTGAAATGCAGAGGAGATGGAGAACTTTCCAGGCAAAAGGGAAAGCATGTAAGAAGGACTCCAAGGAAAGAGATTACTATATTTGAGAAATGGGCAGTATGTCAGTGTGTCTGAGATGAAATGGTAAAGGAAACAGTGACACAAGCAAGGATTGCAATGGGCAAGATAAGTAAGCAGAATAAGAAGATTACATTTTATTTTATTTTACTTATTGAGCTTTAAGCAGAACAGTGACATAATTTAACTTTAGTTTTGAAAAGATTACTCTGATCACTAGATTATAAACAGGAAGAGGCAAGACTCATCAAAAAGGTGATAAAGACAGAAATGACCAAACCTGGCTCAAGAAGATAACTATAGAACAAATCATGAAGGTTAAAGTTTGATCATTTAAAAGAAGCACCAGGCACAGATGGTGTTAGAGATGAGTTCTTTTTGACCATCAATGAGTGTATAATTATTTTTAGTTCACCAATTCTAGTCTGTAAAAAAAAAAAACAGAAAAGGCTTCTGAATAATGTTAGAGTAGCCTTGATTAAAAAACCTCATAAGGGTAACCAAAAAAAAATATTTGTATTTTTTGAAAGGCAGGTGTCTATCAAGATAATCCAACACACCTAACATTACAGGAAAAAAACCCCTAATTCTATCAATGATTGCCATTGCCATAGATACACTTGATAAAATTCATTAGCCATTCCTAAAAAGAAAACAAACAAACACAATCCCTCAGTCAATTAGGAATAAAAGAAAACTTCCTGCTGGGTCTCAAGAGCCAGAATTGGAAGTGGTATGGCAAGGTCACCCACTGTTACAAAAGGACTGGTTTCTCCGCCTGCTTAGACTGTGTCCTAACTGGGTAGCACCTGCTAGTGATGATAGGGGTGGAGGCCTTCTGCACCAAAGGAATGTGGCCTAATGCCAAGAATTGTTCTTGACCTCTACTTCAAGACCCAGCAGAGCTAGCAGTCCTGCTTACCAACTACCAGTGCCCTGAGGGCTGGCAGTTCACTCATCCCTGCCCAGCCACACACAACCTCCTTGGCTCAGGGGATGGGGCATTTTACATGTTGTTTCAGAGCACCCTCTTCCCTTTTCCTCCTTGTAGCAGAAGAGGGTTTTCAAGGGTTTGGCAGGGCAGAGTTTCTAAACCTTGGCACTACTGACATTCTGGGCAAGATAATTCATTGTAAGGAGTTGTCCATTCATTGTAAGATACTTAGCAGCACTCTTGGCTTTTACCCACTAGATGCCAGTAATACATCCCTCCCACCCTCCCAAAGCCTCCAGCCCCCCACCATCCAGTTGTAACAACCAAAACTGTCTCTAGACATTGTCAAATGTCCCCTGAAGGACAAAATCACCTCAGTTAAGAACTGCCAAGAGGACAATGTTATGGCAGTCATAATTTATGGTTTTATATGATTGCATTAACCAATAAATTCTTAGCTGGCATGGGAACAGGGGAGACTACCTGTATTAGTCAGCACGGGTTGCCTTTAGAAAAAAATACCATAGAATGAGTTGACATTGACAGAACATAAATTTATTTTCTCAAAGTTCTGGAAGTTGGATGTCTGAGATCAGGATGCCAGCATGGTTGGATTCTGGTGAGACTCTCTTCCTGGCTTTCAGATGGCCACTTTACTGCTGTGTCCTTACATGGAGGAGAGAGTATGTGCTGTAGTGTCTCTTCCTCCTCTCATAAGGGTAACAGTTCTATCAGACAGGGATCTACCCTTATGAACTCAATTACCCTTAATCAGCTGCTTAAAGGCCCTATCTCCAATACAGTCACATGAAGGTTAGGGTTTCAACATATAAATTTTGAGCAGAAAACAATTCAGTCCATAGCACTACTTCAACAAGATTTTTAAAAATTCTCTACTTAAACCCAACAACTACATTATATGCAGCAACCATTTTTAATATCAGTAACAAGACAGGGATTTCTGCTATTATTACTATTCTTCAGCACATTTTGGAGAGTAAGGCTAGATAATAAAAGAAGCAGCTTAAATATGGGAAATGAAAAGATAATGCTATCTTTATTTGAAGTTGGTATGATTATATTAGAAAATACAAGATATTCTGCTAAAAATCTATTAGAGTTAATAAGATAATTTGGTAATGTGTCTAGCTATATATAAAATTAATAGCTTTTCTTTCTATTAATACTATGTAATTAAAAACTGGAATGGGAAAATATTCCAACCATAAGTACATAAAAAAGATAAATTATCCAAAATAAATCTGAGAAGACGGGCATTGGATCTAAATGAAAAAAATAATATTTTACTGAAAGACGTGAAACAAGACCTGAAAAATGGAAAGACAATCCGTCCTATATTAATACATAAATTTATAGAAATTCCACTCAGAGTCCCAGCAGAATTTTTTTCCAACTGGTCAAATAATTTTAAAATTCATATGGAAAAAAATGTTCAATAACTTTCCATTTAAAAAAATAATATCAAGGGTGGAATTGTTTTATCAGATATTAAAATTACTATGAATCTACTGTGATCAAAACGTTATGTGCTAGCATAACAATAGATAAATAGATACTTGTTATAAAATAAGCTCTAATAAATATAATAATATGAAGTTGATATTTTGATTTAGTAAAAAAAAGTTTTTTTCTCTTATGGGATACTAGCATAACTGGGTAGCTATCTGAAGGAGCATAAAAGTATAATACATTGGCTTAAGATATATGTAAAAATATATAAGATAAAAATATCAGAAGAAAAATTAGAAAGGCTTTTTTAAAAAAATAAAATCTTGGACCTTTTAAAGGAAGACAGTAAAGACTTAAAAACACATAGAAAAAGCAGTAGACTTGGTTACACTAAATTACGACATTTCTGCCCAGGAATGAGAAGTTACTGCCATTGTCCAAGTGAGAGATGAGATTAGTTACCACAACAGTGGTGGCAGTGGAGATGGAGNGCCATTGTCCAAGTGAGAGATGAGATTAGTTACCACAACAGTGGTGGCAGTGGAGATGGAGGGAAGTAGACAGATATGATACATACTTTAAGGTGGCAATGATAGGATTTTTCAGATGGATTGAATGTGGGAAAGTAGGACTGGATCCAGGTTTTGTGAAATCATTTTTTTTTTTTTTTGTCTTTTTGTCTTTTTCCGTGTCCGGCAACGGATCACAACCCTCAGTGTTGTCCCCGTACCGGACCGGGGACCGGCAACGGGATCGCAACCCTCGGTGTTGCCCCCACGCCTCGCTCAGCCAGTGAGTGGGAACCGGTCTGTATGTGGGATCCGAACCCTCGGGCGGGAGCGCCGCCGCACTTCCCAAGCGGCGCACTATCCAGTGCGCCACCGGGCCGGCCCTTTGTGAAATCATTTTTTTTTTTTTTTTGTCTTTTTGTCTTTTTCCGTGTCCGGCAACGGATCACAACCCTCAGTGTTGTCCCCGTACCGGACCGGGGACCGGCAACGGGATCGCAACCCTCGGTGTTGCCCCCACGCCTCGCTCAGCCAGTGAGTGGGAACCGGTCTGTATGTGGGATCCGAACCCTCGGGCGGGAGCGCCGCTGCACTTCCCAAGCAGCGCACTATCCAGTGCGCCACCGGGCCGGCCCTTTGTGAAATCATTTTAAGAAAAAGATACAAACTTACTCACACCCAATTAGATACTAAAGTGAGTATTTCTTCAGAATGAGAAAAAAGGCCACAACAAATTACAAATTTTAAAAAGCTGCCAAATACTAAAACATTACCAAATCCAAAAAAAAAAAAAGACATACTATTTTTTAAATCAATCGCTTGAAACATTTTGGCAGTAAATTCTTTGATATCACCTTTTGTATAACAATGATTTTGTAAGATTTCTTTCTAAATAAGGAATAGAAAGATAATTCAATCTTTGTTTTTAAAAAAAGACATACTATTTTTTAAATCAATCGCTTGAAACATTTTGGCAGTAAATTCTTTGATATCACCTTTTGTATGACAATGATTTTGTAAGATTTCTTTCTAAATAAGGAATAGAAAGATAATTCAATCTTTGTTTTAGCATAGTTGATCAAAATTGATTTTTTTATTCTTGAGAACTGGAATATGTAAAACGTGACCTTGCACATAGATATACTCACTATTTTTGGTAGAGCTTTAAGCTTGTGGTCTACATATAAAATGTTTGCTAAATTCTATTTCAAGCCATTTTTATCTAAAAAAGGTATGGATTGTTTATCATTTCATATGTTGCATTACTGAGTGTATTCGTGGCAAAAGAACTTCTATGCTGACTAGGCACCATTATGTCTCAAATACTCCAAGATTTAGCTAGATAAATGCTAAATATTACATGGCTGATGATTGGAAGATTTTTCCACAGACTAACTTCTGGCCACCTAAATTTCAAGTAATATTTCTTCTCTCTATACAATACTGAGTGAGATTGGTCTTACTCATGTCGCAAGACAACCATAGGCCCTAAATCTGTGTGTAACAAACCTGGATGAGTTAGCATGAGTGGTTAGGAACTTTCCCAGAAGCTGCCCTATACAAGAATTACTAGCAATAACTTAACTACATTGCATATCTGTTGACAACAAAAGATTATCTCACTAAATTCAAAATAAAATTATACTAACACAACTTCCTCTTAGCTAGATCTCAAAAGTACCTGGGTCAATGACCTGAGGGGAATGTGATGGAAGAGAAGTCAAAGAAAAAAGAAGCGTAGTATTAACTAATGACAGTTAAAATACATTACATTTGTAAATTTTGCAAAAACATGTAGCCATGTGAACACATTTAGTTGTGTTTTTTAAAAATTTTTATTTTTTAATTTTATCATTGCACAATGTAAACTTTTTTTTTTCCTTTGGCCTTTCACATTTAGGTTTGAGGGTTCTGCAAGTGACAGGCACTGAATTAAGCTTCATTAATTCTTGGTAACTTCACCTCTAGTTGACAGAGGGAAGAATAATATCTCATTCCCAGGCTTCTGGCTTGAGTATATCAATCCAAATTCTTGTGTAAACACCTCTTTATTTGAGGTTCATGCAATTTACCTAGAAAACCAGGTGTCTGGGTGGCACCAGGAAAGAGAATCTTGCCACAACAAGCTGCCCAGCCCAGGAAACTTTTTCTCTGTGGGCCAGAGACTCCCTTCCTCTATGTAGAGCATCAGAGAGCCTGGCCCAGGGAAACTTTTACTGCCCCTTCTGACAGCACCATCACTGGCATGAAATAAACCAAGCAGATGAAAATAGTAGCAAGAAAGCTCTAAAAATTAAATTGTCTTTGGAATACAGTCCATAAAAGTAGGCCAGGATCTGTGTACTAAAACTAAACAATGTGACTGGCTGCTAAAATAAAAGGATTTCAAAAAATCCGTATTCTCCTAACATAGTAGATAAATTGTCCAGGATACAATAAAAAAAAAAAATCACATTAAACCAAGAACCAGGAAAGTCATAGCCTGAATGAAAAAAGAAAATGAGCTGACACTAACACCGAGATGAATCAGATATTGAAATTAACCAACAAGGATTTTAAGCAGCCATCCTAAAAATTATTCAACAAGCAATTACAAATTCTGTTGAAACAAATGAAATACAAAATCACAGAAAAAAAAAATCCAGAAGTTATATGAAAAGAACCATTAAAACTATACAACTGAAAATACAATAATAGAAATAAAACTTGCTGGAAGTCTCAACAGTCACAAGTCGTTCTACTCCCATAAGATGTACCTCACCATCCAGCCAGATGGTCCATCAACCTACAAGTATCTGTGCACACATATTGGCCTCCCTCGTAGTTATAACGGAAGGGTCACTGCTCCTGTCTTAGCCCAGCCTCTCTACTTACATTCTTTCTTTTTTAAAGGGATTTTTGATGCCATGTTTTCTTTCTCTACTACATTACTGATTTCTCCCTTTCTACTGGGTCTTTCCCATTCAAATTCGAACATGCTTTAAAGACCACCTAGCAAAACAACCTAGCAAAAAAGCAAGCCAGCAAACAAAAATCTTCCTTTCACTTTGTGTTCCACCTGCTGCCCATCTCTCTGCTCTCCTTCCTAGAAAAATGGGACGTTGCCTATAATCACTGTCTCTACGTCTTCAGCTCCCATTTCCTCTTCAAAATCATTCTAATTAAACCTTATCTCACCAATGACCTCTTTTGGTTAATGCTAAGAGTCACTACTCTGAGGTCATCTTACCTGAGCTCTTCACATTTGGCATCATGCTCTATTCACTCCTTCCTGACACATGTTGTTCACCTGGTTTCCAGGACATCATGCTCCCCTGGCTTTTCTCTCAACTCTTTGGCTGCTTCACCTCAGACTCCTTCACCTACTCCCTCAGATCTCTAAATGCTTTGGTGACCCAGGGCCCTCTCCTTGGCTCTTTTCTTACCTCTAGAATCTCAGGTGGGTAATTTCAGCTTTCCCAGGGCTTTAAATACCATCTTCAGCAGATAACTCAAATTCATATCTCCACCCTAGCCTTCTCTTTTAAGCTCCAAACTCCTAATATTTGCTTGACATTTCAATGTGGATGTCTAATAGAAAACTTAAAACAAACATGGCCAAACAGAATTATCAATACCCCTTCTCAATTTGCTGCTCCAACGTCTTCCATATCTCACTAAGCAGATTTATCATCTAATTGCTAAAAAAAATGTGATAGGTTTTGAAATCCTTGGTTCTTTTTTCTCTCACAACCTGTACTTAATCCATCGGTAAGTACTGTTAGTGCTACTTTCAGTATGTTCTAAATCTGTCCAGTTACTACCACCTCTATAACTATAACCTTAGTCCACATCACCAACTCAGCTCACATTTACTTAACAATTGACTTTCTGAATTCGCTTAAAACTGAGACATGGCTGGCAGGTAATTTTAAAATAGCAATACCTTAAACTTCTCACATATTGTGAGAAGGGTCGCCTATTATGTATGAGGTTTTGTTTTTAATTTGGGCCTTAAAAGATATTTTAGGGAGAAACTTGAAGAAACTACTTCAAATGTCATGTTAGACTTGAAAATGCCTGAGTTCCTATTTCAAAAAGACAAACAAAAACCGGGAAGAGAAATGGATAAAACCAATGGTGAATTTTAAATACTTGTATGGGTTTCTAGGAATAATTTAAGGCATAAACTCTCATGGAGCTTAAGTTTATATAAAATAATAAGACAAAAAAGGGGATTTTAAAAGTTATACTAATGAGCAAGAAAAACAAACAGGAAGGGGTAGGCCCTCTGCTTGAGACAGATGGTGATAACAGACGATAAAAATACAGCGAGACCACTCCGTTCCAGTTCTGCCTGTCTTCTGCGTCAAAGACAATGATCTTCAGACTGGAGAGGGTAGAACAAACACGTTTAAGAGGGAGCTGATGTCAAAGAGAGGTGGAGAGAGAGAACATGAATGCCACAGCTGAGATGAACTCCACTGCAGGGTTGGAGACAAGCGGGGGTGAGACTTCTGAAGGGCAACTGTGACCACTGAGGAACGGTGGTGAAGGGAAGAGGTGCCACAGGACTGGAGAGAAGCAAATACGGTGCACATTTTTAATAAGGGAAAAAGGTAAATTCTGCAAGTATACATCAGTAAGCCTGATATTAATCTCTGTGCAAAATTACAGAATGGATTTATAAAACTGATGGTTTTTCAAATAGTCTAAAACAACAGCACGTAAATTCTTACAAAGGGAAGTGGTATTCACCCAGGCCCCAGCATGGGCTCCTTAAGATCAAGCTGTACCAAACTAACCTCATTTTCTTTTTGGGTAGTTTCACTACTACTGTGAAGAAGAGCTAACATTTCTTAAGCACTTATTCAATGTTAAGCTCTAGGTTAAGTGCTTTGCATGCACTTTCTCATTTGATGTTAGGTATTATTTCCCCCCATTTTATAGAGGAGGAACTGTTTAGAAAGTAACTAGCTGAAGACCACATAGCTAAAAATCGGGGAACATGTATTTAAGCATAGGTAGCCACATTTCAGAATGCATGGTCTTAATCTCTATGATATAATGCCACTAAAAAGTACAGGATGGATACATCTCAAGAATATTACTAAAATCATACACCTGAATTATGTCCATGGTAGTAAGACAGAAAATATGAATTAGAAGATGATACACTTGGGGTGGTACATAAACAAAGGCATTACCATTTTCAAAAGCAGTTATTAATGTTTCACTTGTATTAAGAAGATCTCTAGTGATCTTATCTCAGAACCTCATTCTTGACCTATTGTTGGTTAACATTTTCATAAACAAGTTGGTTAAATACATAAATGGCATGTTATCAGATTTGTGAGTGACCTGAAATATGGTTGGCTAGTATCTGACAACAGAACAGGATTCCTGAAAGACATTAGCACAGGTGGAATAAAACAAGATACAGCTTACTTGAAATAAATGTAAAAGCTATCACCTAGGGTTTCAGAAATCTAGCCAATATCACACAGAGGAAAAAAATGAGAGCTAATAATAATTCGTTATTAGTAGCTCTTCTTATGTTGCCAGGGCAAACTCGGTGGCATCCTCACGGTGAAACATTTCACCAAAGTAAAAAAGAAAATAAATACTATATCCTTGAACTGACTCTGTCAAAAGGCCCCCAAGGTCATAGGTGGAGAAAACAGTGCTAATGTTTAAATCCAGAGAGCAAAGAGGAAAATGCTAGAGAACAAGCAACAAGGAAGTTTAGTACTTCTGTGAATTCAAAGCAGAAGAGGGAGAAAAAGGTTCAGTGAAGTTAAATTCTTTCATTCTTTCTTTTTTAATTACATCTGCACTCTTTTCTCTCTTGTATGTATAGTGGAATGCCTCCATTTACTAAGGGCTATCATTATTTTCCTTACCTATACAATAAGCAGGTCTTCAAGTGGCTTTTGTAACACATAATATTTCTTGATTTATTTTGTAATTTTAACGTTTTTAAAACATAAAAAAAAATTTTAGCTTTTAAAAAAATTGTTTCACATGTTTAGTATTTTAAAGGATTTCAGGCTTGAATATGTATGTGCCCCTTGGGGTCAGGGAAGTCCACTTTCAGTCTATGGTAGACACGCTTCACTGAAGCTTTCTTTGTGTTTTTCCTGTAGTTGTTTTGGGAAGTATGTAGAGCAGTTCGAAGAAGCTTTAAATCACACGAAAAATACACTTGACAGATATAAAGTAAAGAGAATGATGTGGCCACCAAATAAGCTAAGGTGACTTGATACTACATTAGCAAAATTATAATATACAGAAAAGAGGAACTATTCATGTCTTTTTATGTACATATTCTGACACTTTAAAAGGATAAATAGACATACGTCTATTTCCAGAGGTGACCTGGGTCATGAAGAGATTTGGAATCATATAATATGAGATACTCTTGAAGAAATTGGGTTTTTTTCCCCCTGGACAAAATATTAGTCACTATTTATCAAACTGTAAAAGAGACTGGAATAATAATAACTTATAAGATCAAATGGAAAAATATGAGTTTTACTAATGAGGATATAGCACTGTGGCTGAAAGCACAGGTGCTGGAATTAATCAGCCTGGGTTTGTAGCCCGGGACCCTACTTAATAGCTATCTAATCCTACACAAGGTACTTAAATGCCCTGTGCTACAGTTTCTCCATCTGTAAAATGGTCAAAATAATAGCACATGTCATTAAGATTAAATGAATTCAGCTATTTAAAATACAGGGAACATTGGTTGGCACATGTTAAGCAGCCGATACATTTTAGTTATTCATAAAGCACAACAGAAATATTCCTCTTGTTGGATAACAGTATACTAATGATTAGACTTTTGATAGCAGTTCAATGAGGAAAGAAAGTGATGGGGAAAGAAAGAATGGAATGATCGGTTTTGAAAATTTGAGTTTGCTTGTGTTTATCATGGAATAAGTCTAGCTGAAGAAAAATGCATCATTATCACAAAAGTTGGGCTATCTTAAAATATCTGGTGAGGCTCTATAACCCAGCAAGATCATACACAAACTGACTGCCATTTGATTTTAAGAAATTGAATTGTCAAGAAGATAAGTAATCTAGTGAGCCTGAACAAATTTGTTGGGCTTTTTGTAAAAAGCCAAGATAATAAAATCTGTCGAGAGTATCCTGTCAAATTACTATGAAAGTTACCTCTCACTTTACTATGAGCAGAGATGGCCTGTTAGAATAAATTTTAGTGTCTCTGGATTATCTATAATATGGAAATGTGAGTATACAAATGAAAATGCTTCTACTATGAAATGCTAGGTTGAATGTGTCCCCCAAAGTTCATGTGATAGAAACTTAATCACCAATGCAACAGCATTGGGAGGTGGGACCTAATAAGAGGTGATGAGGTCATGAGGTCTCTGCCCTCATGAATGGATTAACATCATTATCTCAGGAGTGGGTTAGTTATCGTGAGACTGAGTGGGGTTTTTTTCTTTTTTTTTTTTTAGAGGTTGGACTTGACCTTCATGTTATCAGCACACTCTGTACCAAGTGAGCTAACATGCCAACCCAAGACTAGGTTTTTTTTTTTTTTTGCATAGTACTTTTTTAATCGGTTATAAATATTCATGAGATACAAAGATGACTGTTACCATTCGTGCCCAAGATGTGATGGCCAGATCCATACTGGCAGCATGCCCATTACTACAAATTGCAAGTTTTTTGTGTTTTTTTTTGGCATAGTACTTTTTTAATCGGTTATAAATATTCATGAGATACAAAGATGACTGTCACCACTCGTGCCCAAGATGTGATGACCAGATCCATACTGGCAGCATGCCCATTACTACAAATTGCAATTACACCCCATGTACCCATCCAATTATCCCCAGCCTCCCTCCCCATCTCCCTTTCCCCCACTCCACTTTGTATCCTTAGGTGTGCTCTCTCCCTCTGCAAGTCCAACACACCACTCTGGTCTTTCTTTCCTTCCTTCTCTCTCTCTTAGCTCCCACTTATGAGTGAGTACGTGCAGTATTTATCCCTCTATGCTTTGTTTATTTCACTCAACATAAGTTTCTCCAAGCTCACCCATGTTATTGCAAATGGGAGAATTTCATTCTTTTTTAT
>NW_007730057.1:141291-144819 GCF_000696425.1 Galeopterus variegatus
AACTATGCATCTGACAAGGGATTAATATCCATAATATACAAGGAACTCAAACAATTACACAGTAAAAAAACAAATAACCCAATTTAAAAAATGGGCAAAAGAACTGAATAGACATTTTTTTCAAAGGAAGAATACAAATGGCCAACAGACACATGAAAAATGCTTAACATCACTAGTCGTTAAGACTGAGTTTTTATAAAAGAGTTTGGCGCACTATCTCTTGCACTTCCACCTTCTGCTATGGTATGATGCAGCTCGATGACCCTCACCAGATGTGGGCCCTTTGATCTTGCATTTCCCAGCCTCCAGTACTGCAAGAAATAAATCTCTGCTTTTTATAAATTACCCAGTCTCTGATCCTCTGTTACAGCAGCACAAAACAGACTAAGACATGAAATATATTTATTAGATTTCTTGGCAATTGACATTTTGTGTCCCCTGAGTACTTTTTCTAAATCTTCTTCCCCTAAATGCCACATCTGAGAATTAGGAGTTTTTATTTGACAAAGGAAAGAGTTGGATAGAAGTTAATAGTTGTCTTCAAATAAGTGAAGTTTATTGTATGGAAGAGTAACTGGACCTTTAATAAAACAAGGACACCAATTTGAATGATAATGAATTTCAATAATATCCTGAACATTTGGGCTATTGTTTTAGGAGACTCTGGGTCCCAGAATCTCCTGATTCTTCATTTCTTTAACAAATTTTTATTAAACACCTACTATGTGCCAACATCTTTTCTAAGTCCTAAGAAAAGAGTAACAACAAGGCAGAAAATGTCCCTGCTCTTATAGAACTTAATTCAGTGAGGAGACACAATAAGTAAACAAACAGATGAGAAACATCCCAGAGAGTGTTAAGTGTTGGGGGNGGAGACACAATAAGTAAACAAACAGATGAGAAACATCCCAGAGAGTGTTAAGTGTTGGGGGAAAGACTAGATGGCTTCTTTAGATTGAGTGGTGAGGCCTCTCTAAAGAGCTGACCTCTCAACTGAGATATCAATGATAATCAGGAGCCAGAGTCGTGAGGATCAAAAGAAAAAGATTATTCTAAAAGGAGAGAACAGCTAGTACAAAGATCATCAGGTGAGACGGAGGCGAGCTTGGCGGGAAGTTCAGTGATGCAGGGTCCAGATTATTTATGGCATTGTAGGACAAGGTAAGAAATTTAGATTTAGCTGTGATCAGAAGCCAGGCATTTACTAGGTTTTATGTAGAGAAGTGATATGATCTAATTTATATTTTAAATAAAGTATTCTTGCTATTATATGGAAAATAGATTATAGGACACAAGAGCGTAAACAGGAAAAAATGATTGGAAGGTTATAGCAATAGTCTGGGTAAGAAACAGGTGACTTAGAGGGAGATAGTGGTAATAGAGATGAAGAGAAATAGTCACATNGGAGACACAATAAGTAAACAAACAGATGAGAAACATCCCAGAGAGTGTTAAGTGTTGGGGGGAAAGACTAGATGGCTTCTTTAGATTGAGTGGCCACAGAGGCCTCTCTAAAGAGCTGACCTCTCAACTGAGATATCAATAATAATCAGGAGCCAGAGTCGTGAGGATCAAGAGAAAAAGATTATTCTAAAAGGATAGAACAGCTAGTACAAAGATCATCAGGTGAGACAGAAGGCAAGCTTGGCGGGAAGTTCAGTGATGCAGGGTCCAGATTATTTATGGCATTGTAGGACAAGGTAAGAAATTTAGATTTAGCTGTGATCAGAAGCCAGGCATTTAGTAGGTTTTATGCATAGAAGTGATATGATCTAATTTATATTTTAAATAAAGTATTCTTGCTATTATATGGAAAATAGATTATAGAACACAAGAGCGTAAACAGGAAAAATGATTGGAAGGTTATAGCAATAGTCTGAGTAAGAAACAGGTGACTTAGAGGGAGATAGTGGTAATAGAGATGAAGAGAAATAGTCACATTGGGGGTGACTTTTGGAGTTAGACATGATAGAACCTGGGGGTAATTTGGAAAGAGAAAGAGCTAAATTATGAATATATTCTAAGTTTTTGATCTGAGCAAACTAGTAGAAGTGCTACCATTTTCTGATATCTTCAAGTTTGGGGAAAGGAATAGGTTTGGGTGGGAAAATGAATTCTGTAATGGACAAATTAAGTTTTAGATACCTATTAGCCATCCAAGAATTTCTGTCAATATGAAGTTGAATATTTGAATCTCAGAAGAGAGGTGACCAATGGTCTTCCATTTGAAAGCCTATTCCATTGATTTGAAAGTCTAGACTATCTGATGCCATAAGAATGGATGGAACCACTTAAGAGAAAAGAACCAAATTACTGAGCCCAAGAGTACTCCAACATTTAGAGATTGGGTAGAGGAAGAGGAGGAGCCAGAATAGAAGACTGAGAAGGATCAGCCAGTGATTTAGGATGAAAGTCAGGAGACAAGGCTAACCAGGCCAAGAGAAGGAATCATTTCAAGGAGGAGTGGTCCAACTATATGAAATGTTGCTGAGAAACGAGGTAAGATAAGTACAAGGTAGAGACTTGGATTTAGCAGTCTCAGTGGAACGGGGGGTACTGAAGCTCAACTGGAGTAAGTTGAGGAGAGAATGTGAGGTGAGGAAAGAAGAAGCAAATACTGACAGGTGAAAGTGCCTCCAAACAATGCAAGCATTGGTGCCCTCTGAAACTGGACAGGTCTCCTCGCAGTATTGGAGGACCTCAACAGAAGGTACAGAATGGCTTATGATGAAGGAATTTGTGCATCTGTTTGTGAGTTCAACCAGATGACCTTTGAAATACCTATCATGCAATGATGTCCTAAGATTCTTTTAATCTTCAGTACTTGTCTGATATTACTCTCTTGCTTGCCTAAATTGTCAGTGCTATGGCCCCCCCCCCCCCGATCCCTCTGCAACCTTCTAAAAGACAGGTAAATTATTTTCATTAGGCTTTATAAAATACTGGAAATAGCTCTTGAGTTTTTATTACTTTCTCAGTAGACTCTAGATTGGGAAAAACTGATTATATTCAACTGTCTCATAATGTAGAAAAGACAATTAAGACTCCAAGAAGTGAAATGATTTGTCAGATATAAAATTCAAAGACAACAGCAAAGCTAGGACTAGAACCCAAATCTCTTAGTTTCACTTCTCATTACCTTATGACTTCTCCATTTTTGGTTTATGTCTTTCTCTTTTGTAGACTATCTGCTCATAAGAACTTTCAAAGTTGCATTGTTTAAAATAGCAAAATAGAAAACAAAGAAAACTAGAAACATGTGAAGTTCTCAGCATCAGAGAATCAGTGTAGTTTTGTTTCTAGGAATGAGCTGAGGCATTCATCCTTCCAGCTGCTGGTATTGGCAGCTGATGCTTCCCAGCTAAGTCCTTCTCTGGAAATTGACAAGTGATAGAGTCAGGTGGACCCAGAAGCAATCCATCATAAGACAGAAGTGGTAAATCCAGGATCAAGCATAGGCAGAGCCAGAGGGCACAATAAAGCTGCATGAGCACCTCTCCCTCAGCACAAATCTATGGCCACATCAGG